>NC_081192.1:105610225-105845225 GCF_902713425.1 Acipenser ruthenus | reverse complement strand
GCAGTCTCCCGAGCCAGAGAAGGAGGAGCTGCTACCTCCGCTTCTGGATCCCACAGGGGAGGAGCCGCCGCTTCTGGATCCCACAGGGGAGGAGCCGCCGCTTCTGGATCCCACAGGGGAGGAGCCGCTGCTTCTGGAGCCCACAGGGGAGGAGCCGCCGCTTCCGGAGCCCACAGGGGAGGAGCCGCCACTTCCGGAGCCCACAGGGGTGGAGCCGCCGCTTCTGGAGCCCACAGGGGAGGAGCCGCTGCTTCTGGAGCCCACAGGGGAGGAGCCGCCGCTTCCGCAGCCCACAGGGGTGGAGCCGCCGCTTCTGGAGCCCACAGGGGAGGAGCCGCTTCTTCTGGAGCCCACAGGGGAGGAGCCGCCGCTTCCGGAGCCCACAGGGGTGGAGCCGCCGCTTCCGGAGCCCACAGGGGAGGAGCCGCCGCTTCCAGAGCCCACAGGGGAGGAGCCGCCGCTTCCAGAGCCCACAGGGGAGGAGCCGCCGCTTCCGGAGCCCACAGGGGAGGAGCCGCCGCTTCCAGAGCCCACGGGGGAGGAGCCGCCGCTTCCGGAGCCCACGGGGGAGGAGCCGCCGCTTCCAGAGCCCACGGGGGAGGAGCCGCCGCTTCCAGAGCCCAGAGGGGAGGAGCCGCCGCTTCCGGAGCTCAGAGGGGAGGAGGTGAAAAGCATACCGCCACCACAGCCCCGACCACCACCCCTGCAAGCCAGTCCAGCGTTACCGTGGGAGGTCTCTTGTCCCGGCAGTGTGGACACCGGGCCGGAATGTGCAGACCTCCCTCCGCTTGACCTAGCTCCCAGGTCGCAGGACAGCCAGGCACAGTCACCTGCCTGGTCCCTTGCTCCACTCCCCCTGGATTTCCAGATGTCGCTGCACAGGAGGAAGACGTCACTGCGCAATGGGCAGACGTCGCTGACACTCCCCCTGCTGGTTGCGTCGTCCCCCCTTCCTACTGCTCTGCTCCCCCTGGAATCCCAGGCGTCGCTGCGCTGCTCCACAGCCACGCGCCTCTGCCTGCCAGTCCGTGCTCCCGGTCACCGGCCTGCGCTGTGGTCGCCCTGGACATGCCGTCTGGGTCCCTCCTTGCTGGTCCTGGGTCCCTCCTTGGGAACGCCGGAGGGACCGACCCACCCTCAAGCCCACCCGTGGAAAAGGGCGAAAATTGACATTTATGGACTTGAGTGTGGGTGGTCTTTCAAGGGTGGAGGGAGGTGGCCGTTAAATGGCCGGTGTCTTGAAAAGACAAGGGGAGGGATATGTGAGACAGCAGGGAGGGGGTTAAAACCTCCCTGCACAGAAAACGCACACTGGTTTTAGTTTAATTGTATTTGTTTTTTGTTGATTTAAATTGGTTAATTGTTTTATTGTTTAATTATCCCCTGCACCTGGTGGTTGTTATTAAATTAGGACCAGGTATTTAAGGAGTGAAGCCAGTGTGCTTCCGGCTGCTGAGTAGAAGGAAGCAGAAGAGGTGCTCTGCTTCTGAGCAGTCCGGAGAAAAAAGGTACAGTTTAAACCTGTTAAGGTTTGGGGCAGGTAAACAGCTTAGCCATCCTGCAAGTGAGTCAGGTTCCAGTGTGTATAGTAAGCGCTCCAAAAACGGAGGTAGGAGTTTGTTTGTGTTTTGTTTGGTTTGTAATTAAAAAGAGCGCAACCGCGCATTTAAAATCCATTTCTGTTGTGCTGGGTCGTAATTTAAAGGGGCACGAACCCGTGTGAGGTGCAATCATTTCACAATATATATAGATAGATAGATAGATAGATAGATATTGTGAGCAGGTGGGTGCATACAGAGAAAACAGACAGTAGTTTCCAAAACAAAACAAGTTTTTATTCCAGTATTCAATAAGGCTTGCTCTTATACTGCAATGTCAGCCGCGTTATCGAGACGTGCCCATAAAGAAAGTAAACAGTTCAAACAAGATTTCAAACAAAACAAAACCACCAAAACAAAAATGCCGATGTAAACCAACTGGACCAATAACCACATCCAGTTGGTGAAAAGGTAATTCCACCTGGGGTTTGGGTTTTTCCTAGCTTGCTTGGCTTCTTCTTTAAGAAACCCTTCTTTAAGAAACCCTTCTACCTTTATTCTGCAGTCCAGTCCTTTATGAATCAGCAGTGGACAGGCCGTTCCACGTAGCCCCTGTAGAGAACAGGGAATTGCAGATGCAAAGGACCACAACGTTATCCGACACTGATTCCAGTTATTCTATTCCGGTCTTATTGTAGATAAACCCCAGAGGTTCTCAGGAAGGAAAACAAAACAAACAACCCACCAGACTGGCGGCACATGCTCCCTTTTACCAGCCAGGCATTTGGCTGTTACAGGCTACAGGTGTGGGCCAATTAAGGCCAATGACAGTCTAACAATAGTCAAACCATAATTGCCTACCTAACCACACCTGCATCCTGTTGGCCCGTTAACTCCTTGACGTTATGGCAGGCATGTATTACTGGCAACCTCTGTGGGCTCATACCAAGCCTGCCATGAACGACTCCTGGTGGTAAACTTGTGAGTTGGCTCACAATATACAGTACCGGTCAAAAGTTTTAGAACACCCCCATTTTTCCAGTTTTTATTGAAATTTAATCAGTTCAAGTCCAGTGAATAACCTGAAATGGTACAAAGGTAAGCGGTAAACTGTCAGAGGTTAAAAAAAAAAAATTTAGGTCACCAAAAACTGAAAAATAATGTACATTTCAGAGTTATACAAAAAGGCCTTTTTCAGGGAACAAGTAATGGGTTAACAACTTACAGCTGTTCTGCAGCAATGGAAGTAAATTAAGCCTTGAAAGTTGATGCTAACAATTCCTACAGGTTTCCCAACTTTTGTTGATTACTTACAAACCCTCTGTCTGTATAAAAGCAGTGTTGGAACAGACTGTGTTACTACACCCTCTTAAGCATTATTTGGACAGTATTGTACTGCAGGAAGTAGTATATTGCTCTCATAATGGCAAGAAAAAGGCAATTAACAAAGGAAGACAGACAGACCATTATAAGTGTAGGTCTTTCCTTTAGAGAAATTGCAAAGAAAGCCAAGGTGTCAGTGAGTACAGTTTCCTACACCATCAAAAGGCACTTGGAAACTGGAGGAAACTCTGACAGGAAGAGGTCTGGCAGACCCAAAGCCACAACAGAATCAGAAGACAAGTTTCTGAGAGTCAACAGCTTGCGTGATAGGCGGCTCACAGGACAACAGCTTCAAGCACAGCTTAACACTGGTTGAAGTAAGCAAGTCTCAGTTTCAACTGTGAAGAGAAGACTTCGAGCTGCAGATTTGACAGGTCGAGTGGCAGTGAGAAAGCCATTGCTAAGATGGCAAAATAAGAAAAAGAGGCTTGCCTGGGCCATGAAGCACTGCCAGTAGACTACTGAAGACTGGAAGAAGGTCTTATGGGCCGATGAATCAAAATTTGAAATCTTCAGTTCATCACGCAGGGTTTTTGTATGCCGTCGAGTAGGCAAAAGGATGGTTCCTCGGTGTGTGACACCAACTGTCAAACATGGAGGAGGAAGCGTGATGGTCTGGGGCTCTTTTGCTGGATCCAGAGTCGAGGACTTGCACAGAGTGAGTGGCACCCTGAACCAAAACTGCTACCACAGCATTTTGCAGCGCCATGCAATACCCTCTGGTATACATCTAGTTGGTCAGGGGTTCATCCTACAGCAAGATAATGACCCAAAACATACCTCCAGGCTATGTCAGAACTACCTTAGAAGAAAAGAACAAGACGGTAGGCTTCAAATCATGGAATGGCCAGCACAGTCTCCAGACTTAAACCCCATCGAGCTGGTTTGGGATGAACTGGACAGAAGGGTGAAAGCAAAGCAACCTACAAGTGCAACACATTTGTGGGAACTTCTGCAACAGTGTTGGGAAGAACTTTCCGAACAATATTTGATTTCCATTGTAGAAAGAATGCCACGAGTGTGTTTGGCTGTTATATCTGCAAAAGGTGGCTACTTTGATGAGTCAAAAATTTAGATTAAATTTTGTTAAACAAAACGATTCCATGATTTCTTTTTTATCTCCAATTGTTTATTTGTTCTATGCTTTAATTTCAGAGTACATTGAGACATTAAACTGCATAAATTTCAATAAAAACTGGAAAAATGGAGGTGTTCTAAAACTTTTGACCGGTAGTGTAAATATATATATATATATTGTAACAAGACTGGTGTGTGACGCTACTGGTCACTGACTTTTTGCTTCCACCGACTGGCACGGACTCACTGAGTTTTCAGGTAAATGAACTTTATTTACAATATTTACACAATTAAACAGTTTCTTCAATAGACTATTGCCCTGTACGGGCC
This sequence comes from Acipenser ruthenus, assembly GCF_902713425.1. Classification (NCBI taxonomy): domain Eukaryota; kingdom Metazoa; phylum Chordata; class Actinopteri; order Acipenseriformes; family Acipenseridae; genus Acipenser; species Acipenser ruthenus. The sequence goes on along the minus strand of NC_081192.1, from coordinate 105,840,897 downwards.
ACTGACTGACTCACTTCTTCGACCCTCTCTAAGCTACTTCAAGACTACCACAGTACTACAGGCTTTGGCCTGTGAATGTTCCAACTGGACTGCACCAAGTCCACAGGAGCGAGCTTCACTGGCCGACGTAGATGTGGATCCAGGTAAGCAGTATAGAGGTTCCCTCTGGTGGAGAGAGTCAGTCCACAGGTAAGTGAAGAACAGGTTCCCTCTGGTGGAGTGAGCCAACAGCCCAGGTAAGCGCAGGACAGGCTCCCTCTAGTGGAGTGATCCTGCAACACAGGTAAGCGCAGGACAGGCTCCCTCGGGTGGAGTGATCCTGCAACACAGGTAAGCGCAGGACAGACTCCCTCTGGTGGAGTGATCCTGCAACACAGGTAAGCGTGGGTTAGGCACCCTCTGGGGGAGTGATCCAGGAACACGGGTAAGATGAGGTGGACACCAAGAGGAGTGAACCAGGAGCTGTGGGGAGGGATCCCCTGCAGCCAAGTCTCCTGACATCCACGGATGGAAGTTGTGTCCCTAAACAGAAGCAGGATGCCAGCACTTCCAGTCTTGTCCAGACCAACAATAAACAATGTCTTGCAAACAAAGTCTGGTGTTTCAGTTATTTCTTTCAGCACTAGACTGAGTGCAGCTCGCTGTCCCTGCAGAGCGGAAATAACCAATACACATTCAGTCCCCGCGTCATAAGCACAACACTGATTTAAAAAGAACTGCTGCTGTGCCAGCGCACAACCAAACACCGCAGCACACCGCGGGACCTTCTTACATTAAATACAGTGAAACCAGAACGAACTCCAGCAGGTAAAACATTTTAGAAAATAAATAAACTTTACAAAACAAAAGACTACCTCACCAAGAGGAAAAACGCATTCATTTTTAAACTGAATATTGAACTACTATCTAAATGCAAACATTCACTTTACCTTACGATACTTTCGGGTACCAAACTGACTTTTGCATGCTTCTCTAAGCAGGACAATCAGGCGATGTTCCCCACGACCACACAACGCCCCGATTGTTCTGCCCTGCTTCCTTATAAACCCAGTAACCCCTCCCTACCAATTGGTGCTCGGGCTTCTGGGTTGTGTAGTTTCACCTATGGCGCCGCCATTTCTTAAAGGCGACGCCGCCCTTTCCTCACAATATATACATATATATATATATATATATATATATATATATATATATATATATATATATATATATATATATATATAAGAACATAAGAACATAAGAAAGTTTACAAACGAGAGGAGGCCATTCAGCCCATCTTGCTCGTTTGGTTGTTAGTAGCTTATTGATCCCAGAATCTCATCAAGCAGCTTCTTGAAGGATCCCAGGGTGTCAGCTTCAACAACATTACTGGGGAGTTGGTTCCAGACCCTCACAATTCTCTGTGTAAAAAAGTGCCTCCTATTTTCTGTTCTGAATGCCCCTTTATCTAATCTCCATTTATGACCCCTGGTCCTTTTTTCTTTTTTCAAGTCAAAGAAGTCCCCCGGGTTGACATTGTCTATACCTTTTAGGATTTTGAATGTTTGAATCAGATCGCAGCATAGTCTTCTTTGTTCAAGACTGAATAGATTCAATTCTTTTGAAAAAAAAATATATATATATATATATATATACCAGAGCTGGCTCATTCTAAAGGGAGAGGTGACAGACTGTGTCTAGTGAATAGCTGTGTGCTCGGAGAGGTCTGAAAGTCCTGTGTGCCCACGGTTTGATATTTTTAAATAGTTGGATTTAATTCTAAGTTTGTTTTGTAAGTTTTTTTTGTTTATTTGTTTGAACTGTTTGTTTTGTTTATTTTATATATTTTTGGGGGCTAAAAATAATTATTTAATTTGCATTTCAATTGCTTCTCCTGTATGATTTCTGCAATACATCAGCCACTTGACCACATTATCTTACAGACTTTCTTTATTAATAATATTATTACTTTTCAGATTGGAAAATATTGCAGCTGTTAGTTACTACATTCAAACTAAGTGGCTCAGATCGCTCAATTAAGTCAGTAAAATATGTTCTACTTGTGTGACAATTCATGTATTATTCACATTTCTCTTTAAAAATGGAAAAGAACATTGCAGTTTGTGGTTTGTTAGCTGACTGTTTTCCTCACTGGTGTCGTGGCAAATCCCCCCTCCCCTGCTAAATCCCCCCCAGGATCATAAACGTATCACGGGAGGAATTGTTTTCATTTCACTCTGCATTGTTTTCTGTGAAAAATACAAGATTAAAACGTTTTTTGTTATGTATGAAGCATAACGACAGTCAAAGAATTTGATGTCAGTGCCAAGTTCTGAGCTAACAATGAATTCAAACTGACTCTCAAAATACAACTTGCCACAATTCACTACCTTCTTTATCCTACAGAATATACAAGACTGGCATTTTCTGACCCCAAAATACAACTTGCCACAATTTATTAATTATTTTTCCTACAGAATATGTAGGGGTGGTATTTTCTGACACTGCAGTATGATTTACTATAATTTACTTCCTTCTTTTCCAATAAAATATACACAGGTGGCAATTTATGGCAATTATGTCTGCCACAAATTACAACCGGTACTATTCTGGCAAGGAGGCATATTGTGGCGGTACACCGGCGCCTCTCGTCCTTCCAGTATTTATATGTCTACTGGACACTGGCCATGGGTGTATTTCTATTTACATACAGAAAGTTCAACATGCATAGGAGACTATTTTAAAGGTGCACTTAGGCAGGTGGTTGCAAACCTGGTGCTTTAAAGGAATTTTTTATACAGTCTGTTTTTGGTACAGTAAGTCATCTTGTATGTATCCGTCTTTCGAATGAGACATAAAACAGAGGTCCTATTGTAAGTGACTCTGCAGCAGCAGTTGTTGATGCATACTTCACCTCCTAGTCTCTGTAAGTCGCTTTGGATAAAAGCATCTGCTTAATAATAATAATAATAATAATAATAATAATAATAATAATAATAATAATAGTAGATTTGTATTGAGTTTGCCATGGCTCCAAAATGTACTGTCACATCCTCCTGCGGCGAATAAAAACCATATACCGTGAGCAATCATTCAGCATCCTCAATACATACCAAGTGCAGGCAGAAGAAGAAAACAAGAAACACCTGATTTGAGAAAAGAGGCTGTCCTTCCCACGAATGATTAGTTGGCTTTTGTTCCTCAAAAGGACACTGGAGGAGACAGCACAGAAAAAGTCACACACAGAAAGGCCTAAGGTTTTATAACACGCCTTGAGGGATAGGAAGACACATCATTAGAATGAGCCAGTTTAATATAACATTGCATTAGTGTCTAAGTGGAGAACAGACTGTCATCATGCTACTGATGTATTATTTCAGATCTACCTCATTAAATCTGAAAGGTTAGGCCTACATGTATATCAGCACACTGGCATACAATATTATTAATGTGTGAACAGGGTATACTTGAGCACATGATCTTGTACAGGATTATATATTTCCCTAAAAATACTACAAATACTGTATATACTTCTTCTTCTTCTTCTTCTTCTTCTTCTTCTTCTTCTTCTTCTTCTTCTTCTTCTTCTTCTTCTTATTATTATTATTATTATTATTATGTTGTTGTTGTTTGTAAATTAATATTTATTTTTGTTCTCTAACCTAGGACAAACATGTGCTTTCACCAGAGAGCAGGAGCTGGGAGGCAGCTAGAATGGAAGAGCAAGTTTATTGATGTATTTAACCAGGATAGAACCCTTGAGATATCCATCTCCTTTTCCAAGGGAGTCCTGGGAGCTAAACACCCACTTATCAAAACTATAAAAGCACAATATTTAAAACTCCTCAGGATGACTGTAATCATCATAGAAATTAGATGTACAGTAAAACAAAACAAATACTCAAGAACATGCTTCTCTCCTTCGCTGGCATTATTATTATTATTATTATTATTATTATTATTATTATTATTATTATTATTATCTTTGTATATTGAGGTTCTGCATATCTATTGGACTGTAGAGAAGCATTGGTGGGACATTTCCAGTCAAGAAGCTGTGCCTACAGATTAGTAATATTAGCAAAACAGTCATGGAATGAAACCTTTTAAACTGTTTCAAAATTGTCTCTTGACACTTTCAATCACTGTAACTCTCTTCTTTTGAAATACTGCTGACTGTACTTTTAAAGTTTGGAAAGTATTTCCACTTGAGAACCAAATTTAGCAAAGTGTCCTAAACCTATAAATAGTGGGGGGTTTTTGTTCATTTTTTTAAGTTCTCTTAATTAAAAAATGCAATTTTCATTTCCTTTACAGTTTATTTCATGCTGAATTTGACCAAAAAAATGAAGACCATCTGTCCATATAATAATTGCCTTTGTTTATGATACATTCTTATAGATTTGTGTTGAAAGTGTAAGATGTGTACTTCATTCCAGTGTGATTACTAAGTACCTATTGTGTTATTACACAACTATTAAAATAAACAGCTTCATTAATGTCTTAAAGGGATAATGACCAAGCTTTCAGAAAACATGTCCTTTAATGTCTTAAAGGGGAAATGACCAAGCTTTCAGAAAACATGTCCTTTAATGTCTTAAAGGGGAAATGACCAAGCTTTCAGAAAACAAGTTCTTTAATGTCTTAAAGGGGAAATGACCAAGCGTTCAGAAAACATGTCCTTTAATGTCTTAAAGGGATAATGACCAAGCTTTCAGAAAACAAGTTCTTTAATGTCTTAAAGGGGAAATGACCAAGCGTTCAGAAAACATGTCCTTTAATGTCTTAAAGGGATAATGACCAAGCTTTCAGAAAACATGTCCTTTAATGTCTTAAAGGGGAAATGACCAAGCGTTCAGAAAACATGTCCTTTAATGTCTTAAAGGGATAATGACCAAGCTTTCAGAAAACAAGTTCTTTAATGTCTTAAAGGGGAAATGACCAAGCGTTCAGAAAACATGTCCTTTAATGTCTTAAAGGGATAATGACCAAGCTTTCAGAAAACAAGTTCTTTAATGTCTTAAAGGGGAAATGACCAAGCGTTCAGAAAACATGTCCTTTAATGTCTTAAAGGGATAATGACCAAGCTTTCAGAAAACATGTCCTTTAATGTCTTAAAGGGGAAATGACCAAGCGTTCAGAAAACATGTCCTTTAATGTCTTAAAGGGACAATGACCAAGCTTTCAGAAAACAAGTTCTTTAATGTCTTAAAGGGGAAATGACCAAGCGTTCAGAAAACATGTCCTTTAATGTCTTAAAGGGATAATGACCAAGCTTTCAGAAAACATGTTCTTTAATCTCTTAAAGGGATAATGACCAAGCTTTCAGAAAACATGCTATTTTATAGTTGGCTGCATGCATGCTAAGGCCTTAACCGTATCACCTGTTTACAGTAGATCAGAAGTGTGGAATCATCCTGACTGCCCATAAGTTCCTATCTTCACATACTATTTCTGATAGTTAGTGGATGACCTATTGCAAAATTATTTTACTTCTCAACCCCTTAAGCTGCAGGACTGTGAAGCCACTTTTTCAGGAACAGTGGTTTGGAACCTGGTTCCAGGGGACTGAGAGACCTAGTTTGAGTCAACTTTGCTGTATCAAACCCCTAGTCTCCCCTGGTGTGCCGCGCAGTGGCCTGAAACCTAGTCTCCTGAAACCAAGTTCCAAGCCACAAAGTGGTTTTGTGTTCCCTCAGCTTTAGGGCCTCTATAAATGGTCTTCTTTCTGCTACTGTACTTTAGTGATAGCCATCCTTAAATCATCCATACCATTGAGATCCACTCTACAACAATGGTCACCTATGTTCCACTCGTTGGCTGTACAGACTGCATACATTATTAGGGCTTATAAATTGATAGTTTGGCAATGAGCATCACATTAGATTACATAGGAATTAAATGACATCACTGATGTTTATAGGGCTACAAAGTATATCAGCTAGGGTGGTAAACTGATAACACTAACAGGGCAAAGGCTGAGAGAAAACCAGCAACGCCACACACCACAAGCGAGTGCCTTACCACAATGCAAATGAGACAGACTTGTCTGCATTCGTGGCTTTAGAGCTTTTAATCTCATATACACACCGACAGGGGACAGAATCCGTAACGGCAGCATATCACACAACACTGCCCGTTACAGCTACAAAACTAACAGTCATATCTGAATCCGTAACAGCAGAGTATCACACAACACTGCCCGTTACAGCTACAAAACTAACAGTCGTATCTGAATCTGTAACAGCAGAGTATCACACAACACTGCCCGTTACAGCTACAAAACTAACAGTCATATCTGAATCCGTAACAGCAGCGTATCACACAACACTGCCCGTTACAGCTACAAAACTAACAGTCGTATCTGAATCTGTAACAGCAGAGTATCACACAACACTGCCCGTTACAGCTACAAAACTAACAGTCGTATCTGAATCCGTAACAGCAGAGTATCACACAACACCGCCCGTTACAGCTACAAAACTAACAGTCGTATCTGAATCCGTAACAGCAGCATATCACACAACACTGCCTGTTACAGCTACAAAACTAACAGTCGTATCTGAATCCGTAACAGCAGAGTATCACACAACACCGCCCGTTACAGCTACAAAACTAACAGTCATATCTGAATCCGTAACAGCAGCATATCACACAACACTGCCCGTTACAGCTACAAAACTAACAGTCATATCTGAATCCGTAACAGCAGAGTATCACACAACACTGCCCGTTACAGCTACAAAACTAACAGTCGTATCTGAATCCGTAACAGCAGAGTATCACACAACACCGCCCGTTACAGCTACAAAACTAACAGTCGTATCTGAATCTGTAACAGCAGAGTATCACACAACACTGCCCGTTACAGCTACAAAACTAACAGTCTTATCTGAATCCGTAACAGCAGAGTATCACACACTGCCCACTACAACAGCAAACCAGAGCTGTCTAAAAAGCAAAAGAAAAGGTGAAGCACAAAACAGTAATAATAATAATAATAATAATAATAATAATAATAATAATAATAATAATAATAATAATATTAATAATGACAGTGTAATCTCACATACAATCTATATTCAGTTCTACTCCCATTTCTGTAAATGTCATCCATAGAATGTTGTTGTGCTGTAGCTCCCCTTGTGGATGTCCTTGGGAACAGCGTTGCCTCACAAAGCTGCTCATTTGCATGTTTCTTAGTGATGAAGCACAGGCTGATACCCCTGCTCCCCCACCCCTCTTCCTCATGCTAATTTGTACCTATTAGCATGCAGCTGAATCACAGATCTATCAATCTCGTCGACACTCCAAGAAAATCTGTTGTAGTCTTACACAAGCATATAGAAACCAAGCTCTAATCCTAACAAGTCGTGGATGTGTTGCAGAAAATATTGTTAAATGCATGGGCTGCTGTTTATGCAAATCCAATGCCAGCAGCATATAATATGAACTCACATCATTCCACTGCTCCTATGAGGACCAGAAAAATGCATTACAGTGAGTCTGTGCTTTTTCTTATATTAAAATGCAGTTTGAACAAGCAGTGGGATCTAGTGTAAACAGCATTTAAAATAAAATAAAATCCATTCTGGAAACAGCACAGCAATTCATCTTATTTATTAAATTATAATTAGGCTTCTGCTTCACAGTGAAGAACAGCACATAAAACCTGTGAACAATTAAATAGCTTTTTGAAAGGTGGAACTTTTTTAAGCTTTGACTTTTTTTTAATTGCTTCGCCACAGGGAGGAAAAAATATTGATATAGGAGCTGCAAGTGGTAGCAGGAGTGTGTGTTATGAGACTCACTGGCATTGCAGATTCTTGCATGGTTGCTGGATACGCATGGTGGATTCACCCAGATTGGAGGGAGCTGATTGCTGAGGGTAAGGGGTGGAATGGGCAGAGTGTGCTGAGGGTAAGGAGTGGAATGGGCAGAGTGTGCTGAGGGTAAGGGGTGGAATGGGCAGTGTGTGCTGAGGGTAAGGGGTGGAATGGGCAGAGTGTGCTGAGGGTAAGCAGTGGAATGGGCAGAGTGTGCTGAGGGTAAGGGGTGGAATGGGCAGAGTGTGGTGAGGGTAAGGGGTGGAATGGGCAGAGAGTGCTGAGGGTAAGGGGTGGAATGGGCAGTGTGTGGTGAGGGTAAGGGGTGGAATGGGCAGTGTGTGGTGAGGAGGGTAAGGGGTGGAATGGGCAGTGTGTGGTGAGGGTAAGGGGTGGAATGGGCAGTGTGTGGTGAGGGTAAGGGGTGGAATGGGCAGTGTGTGGTGAGGGTAAGGAGTGGAATGGGCAGAGTGTGCTGAGTGTGCTGAGGGTAAGGGGTGGAATGGGCAGAGAGTGCTGAGGGTAAGGGGTGGAATGGGCAGTGTGTGGTGAGGAGGGTAAGGGGTGGAATGGGCAGTGTGTGGTGAGGGTAAGGGGTGGAATGGGCAGTGTGTGGTGAGGGTAAGGAGTGGAATGGGCAGAGTGTGCTGAGTGTGCTGAGGGTAAGGGGTGGAATGGGCAGAGAGTGCTGAGGGTAAGGGGTGGAATGGGCAGTGTGTGGTGAGGAGGGTAAGGTGTGGAATGGGTAGAGTGTGCTGAGGGTAAGGAGTGGAATGGGCAGTGTGTGGTGAGGGTAAGTGGTGGAATGGGCAGAGTGTGCTGAGGGTAAGCAGTGGAATGGGCAGTGTGTGCTGAGGGTAAGGGGTGGAATGGGCAGAGTGTGCTGAGGGTAAGCAGTGGAATGGGCAGAGTGTGCTGAGGGTAAGCAGTGGAATGGGCAGAGTGTGCTGAGGGTAAGGGGTGGAATGGGCAGTGTGTGGTGAGGGTAAGGAGTGGAATGGGCAGAGTGTGCTGAGTGTGCTGAGGGTAAGGGGTGGAATGGGCAGAGAGTGCTGAGGGTAAGGGGTGGAATGGGCAGTGTGTGGTGAGGGTAAGTGGTGGAATGGGCAGAGTGTGCTGAGGGTAAGCAGTGGAATGGGCAGTGTGTGCTGAGGGTAAGGGGTGGAATGGGCAGAGTGTGCTGAGGGTAAGCAGTGGAATGGGCAGAGTGTGCTGAGGGTAAGGGGTGGAATGGGCAGTGTGTGGTGAGGGTAAGGGGTGGAATGGGCAGTGTGTGGTGAGGGTAAGGAGTGGAATGGGCAGAGTGTGCTGAGTGTGCTGAGGGTAAGGGGTGGAATGGGCAGAGAGTGCTGAGGGTAAGGGGTGGAATGGGCAGTGTGTGGTGAGGAGGGTAAGGTGTGGAATGGGCAGAGTGTGCTGAGGGTAAGGAGTGGAATGGGCAGTGTGTGGTGAGGGTAAGTGGTGGAATGGGCAGAGTGTGCTGAGGGTAAGGGGTGGAATGGGCAGTGTATGGTGAGGAGGGTAAGGGGTGGAATGGGCAGTGTGTGGTGAGGAGGGTAAGGTGTGGAATGGGCAGTGTGTGGTGAGGAGTGTAAGGGGTGGAATGGGTAGAGTTGTGTGGCACGCTGTTGTTCTGGATTCTGATCCCCTGCAGATGAGACAGCTCTCTTGTATTCAGGCATTCCCTTAGGTAATGCCTGGACACCTTTTCATTCTCAGCCTCTGGCCTGTTACACAAGCTGGTTTGTTTCATTGAGTGACGTTGTGGAAAGCAGGTTTCAAGGGGTAAGGAGCCTTGAGTCCCTAAAGCTAAAGCTACCTAAAGCTGAGGGAACATCAAGCCAGTTTTCCCAGGAGACTGGGAAAACTGTTTTTTGTCTCCTAAAACCAAGTTCCAAGCCACAAAGTTCCCTCAGCTTTAGACTTTTTAAAAGGCCGCAGAATACCAAGGAAGAATCTGGTAAACAGACACCAGTATAAAAATGAATCTCATTGTGGAACACTGCAGCTTTACACATGGATAGGGGCTTTACACATGGATCACCGTGCTGCAGCTGGCATTTGCATAAGCAGTGTGGTGTTCTTCCTTCTTTCACCAACCGAAGGACTTACAATGAAGATTCCATTTGTTCGCACATGTTGTCATCTCGATTACAGAGCTCCCAGTTCAAGTGCTTTAGGAGAGCTGCTATTGTCATGGTTGTTTGAAAATCTAGTCTGATTAGGATTGCAGCTCCCCGAAAGGCCCCCGTGTATCAATAACAGAATGTAATTAATCAGTCGAGCTGCCAGGGAACTCAGGATTACACAAGTCATGTGACTTCATTGTATCATCATCCTTTAAAGCTGCAGAAAGCCTTTCAGAGTCCACTCCAGGGCTGGATATGTGTGTGTGCGAACCACTGCACCCAGACATACTAAGTGACAAGTGTTTAATTGGCCTATATCTTGGTATCAAAAACCAGATGACTAGCCTTTATGACGCTAAAGTGGTGAAATGGAAAATGATGGGGTGATGTTTCAATCCACTCTCTAACAGGCTTTTTGCAGTTTTCATTTCCCCAAATCCAGCCACCTGATCTTTTAAAACGCAGTATATAAACCCTATGTCAACCCTGAATACTGCCAGTGTGAGATCGAACCTTGTAAAAAGATGCCTGGTTTAAGACTGTCTGTACCACGGAGCTCTGTTCAAATATGATGTTCTGCTGACTTATTGTCAGAAGACAGATCAATGGGCTATTCGTCAATAAAAGGAAAACCAAGCTAAGCAATTCCTTACACCCACAGCTACCCTTTTCTGTCACAGCACATGTGTGCCTAAAGAGCTGTGGTAATTAACTATTGATTTCATGGATATAGTACCATTTTATTTTATTAACATTTAAGATGGACAAGGGGTGAACAAAACACCTGCAATATGTTGCACACACTTTTGTTCATTTCTAATGGCAAATGGCATCCCTGACTTGTATTCTGTGATACATACAGAGAGCACTTCCGGGTTCAGTTGATTTCCAAACACAGTGAGAAAGACTGATGACCCGACAGACTGTTATAGGGCTGATGTTTCCACACCCAATTACAAGAGCCGTATTTTTCACAGGGAAATAAATTCTTGTATAGCATATGTTCTTAAATATTGAAATGCTTACCTGAAAAACAGTAAATGCTAAATTGTAGAATATACATATATTTTTTTATGTCCACCTTTTAAAGACATTTCATATCAAACTGAATGAATGTAAAAACAACAACAGACATGTCAAATGATCTTTAGCAGAAATATGTCCCATCTCGTTTACATTTCTTAGGGCGTCACCAACCATTCTGGGTTCTGTTGCTTCAATACTAGAATACTAGCTTTTTCATAGGTCATTATTGTCACATGATTTGAATGAAATGAGGAAGCATGTTCTGTCCTGGCACTGAATGATCCCCATACAAGCTCAGTTCTTTCAGTCCTTATCTAATCTTAGCGCCGTCTGTTAACATTTGCCGTCAGACATCACGTTGGATGTTTTTTTTTATCCTGTTCTCATGGATACTGAAAAAAATGGTACAACTTTCCTTTCTTCACCTCGATGCAAATAATTCAGGACTGAAATGATTAATACTCACATGTATTAGAACACCCCATTGCTTCTGTAGTGCAGCAGTGTGCACATGTATTAGAACACCCCATTGCTTCTGTAGTTCAGCAGTGTGCACATGTATTAGAACACCCCATTGCTTCTGTAGTTCAGCAGTGTGCACATGTATTAGAACACCCCATTGCTTCTGTAGTTCAGCAGTGTGCACATGTATTAGAACACCCCATTGCTTCTGTAGTTCAGCAGTGTGCACATGTATTAGAACACCCCATTGCTTCTGTAGTTCAGCAGTGTGCACATGTATTAGAACACCCCATTGCTTCTGTTGTTCAGCAGTGTGCACATGTATTAGAACACCCCATTGCTTCTGTAGTTCAGCAGTGTGCACATGTATTAGAACACCCCATTGCTTCTGTAGTTCAGCAGTGTGCGCATGTATTAGAACACCCCATTGCTTCTGTAGTTCAGCAGTGTGCACATGTATTAGAACACCCCATTGCTTCTGTAGTTCAGCAGTGTGCACATGTATTAGAACACCCCATTGCTCCTGTAGTTCAGCAGTGTGCACATGTATTAGAACACCCCATTGCCTTCTGTAGTTCAGCAGTGTGCACATGTATTAGAACACCCCATTGCTTCTGTAGTTCAGCAGTGTGCACATGTATTAGAACACCCCATTGCTCCTGTAGTTCAGCAGTGTGCACATGTATTAGAACACCCCATTGCTTCTGCAGTTCAGCAGTGTGCACATGTATTAGAACACCCCATTGCTTCTGTAGTTCAGCAGTGTGCGCATGTATTAGAACACCCCATTGCTTCTGTAGTTCAGCAGTGTGCACATGTATTAGAACACCCCATTGCTTCTGTAGTTCAGCAGTGTGCACATGTATTAGAACACCCCATTGCTTCTGTAGTTCAGCAGTGTGCACATGTATTAGAACACCCCATTGCTTCTGTAGTTCAGCAGTGTGCACATGTATTAGAACACCCCATTGCTTCTGTAGTTCAGCAGTGTGCACATGTATTAGAACACCCCATTGCTTCTGTAGGTCAGCAGTGTGCACGTGTATTAGAACACCCCATTGCTTCTGTAGTTCAGCAGTGTGCACATGTATTAGAACACCCCATTGCTTCTGTAGTTCAGCAGTGTGCACATGTATTAGAACACCCCATTGCTTCTGTAGTTCAGCAGTGTGCACATGTATTAGAACACCCCATTGATTCTGTAGTTTTGATTTGTTGTGCATATGAAATCAAACAACTGGAACTGAAAACCTTGGAAAATTGTCAAAATAGGCACATTAGTGATTGCATAATTTAATTGATAACTTTAATAGGCCACACATGCAATTCATTTAAAATAGTAAGAGAAAATAAACACACAGTCACAAATGGTAAAATGAGTGACACTTTTTAGAAGTTGTTTAAGATGCCTAATTAAAGCATCAAGTGGTCTAACATTTTAACACGTGAGTGCCTATTGTTTCTATTGCACCGATTACTGACCAGCTTTCATGCAGGCAGGTATATAAATGATATCAATTACAAATCTCGAGGTGTTCTAATACATTGTAAGCTATGTGGTCCAGTGGTTAAAGAAAAGGGCTTATAACCAGGAGGTCCCCGGTTCAAATCCCACCTCAGCCACTGACTCATAGTGTGACCCTGAGCAAGTCACTTAACCTCCTTGTGCTCCGTCTTTCGGGTGAGACGTAATTGTAAGTGACTCTGCAGCTGATGCATAGTTCACACACCCTAGTCTCTGTAAGTCGCCTTGCATAAAGGCATCTGATAAATAAACAAATAATAATAAAATAATAATTTGCACACTACTGTTCATATATTCCTACTTTCCACATTTACTCTACATTCGTGCATTTAACAAACGGATGATTTAGAGTGTCAAAGAAAACATGAACATTACTAAAGCACATGCTCAGGATCCACAGAATAAGGTACTCATTGAATGAGGGCACATGAACCAAGTGAAACGGTTTGTAGTCCAGTTAAAACAAATGTATTGTTATGCACATTCTAAATATATGTAGAACTGTGTCTGTATATGGCATTGGAATACAACACATAGTTATGAACCTTATTTATACACCAAGCACTGAGATATCCAGCATCAAATACCTTTTCTTTCATTATGGTGGTCCTATGTGAATATGTTTGTTGCATTTATTCAATTGCAATGACAGAATGAACAGTGCGAACCACACTGTATCAAATTGTGCTGCATTGCTAAGAAGACGCACGTCATGATTTAAGAAAAGTAATTAAACATACTTCCTTTCCAACCATGCCCTCTCACAGCGTCCTGACCCCCAATATCAACCACAAGCAAACCAAAACACCTGGCAGCACTAGAGCTGGGCTGGAGAGAATACTAGATAAGGCCATGGCATGCGTCATTGCAAGTTGTGATGAGCACCTCTCCATTTCAGAGGCAGATGAAGCATGATGCAACAAAGTTAGAGGGGAGAGGGTTAGGGTTAGGGTTAGGTTAGGGTTAGGGTCAGGGTTAGGTTTAGGGTAAGGAGGAGAGGGTTAGGGTTAGGGTTAGGGTTAGGGTTAGGGTTAGGGTTAGGGTTAGGTTAGGGTTAGGAGGAGAGGGTTAGGGTTAGGGTTAGGGTTAGGGTTAGGGTTAGGGATAGGGTCAGGGTTAGGTTTAGGGTAAGGAGGAGGGTTAGGGTTAGGGTTAGGGTTAGGGTTATGGTTAGGGTTAGGGTTAGGTTAGGGATAGGGTCAGGGTTAGGTTTAGGGTAAGGAGGAGAGGGTTAGGGTTAGGGTTAGGGTTAGGGTTAGGGTTAGGTTAGGGTTAGGGTTAGGGTTAGGAGGAGAGGGTTAGTGTTAGGGTTAGGGTTAGGTTAGGGATAGGGTCAGGGTTAGGTTTAGGGTAAGGAGGAGAGGATAGGGTTAGGGTTAGGGTTAGGGTTAGGTTAGGAATAGGGTCAGGGTTAGGTTTAGGGTAAGGAGGAGAAGGTTAGGGTTAGGGTTAGGGTTAGGGTTAGGGTTATGGTTAGGGTTAGGGTTAGGGTTAGGTTAGGGATAGGGTCAGGGTTAGGTTTAGGGTGAGGAGGAGGGGTAGGGTTAGGGTTAGGGTTAGGTTAGGTTAAGAGTTTGAGACTTCCTTTTCCTTGATTCCCCGATACACAGGAGTGGACGACCAGGGAAAGAGATTTGCACTGGCCATCTTACTTGTTTTGGATTGTAATCGTATGTTGTTAAACTAATCTTTTTTGCTTGATGTCTTTTGTTAATTTTAATATATAGCATTCCTCAAATTTAAACCAAATTTAGGGAATACCGTTTTAAGTTTGTTAATCCAATCTTTTTCTTTCTTTCTTCTTTCCGTATCTGACCAGTTTTGGTTTCTCTCAATTCCTGTAACTTTCAGAGATTCCAAGATGTTCTGCAGAAAGTGTGCCACTAACGGTGTCTGTATCTCTTTTTTGTGTTTGATGTTGTAAATGTGTTGTGAGAGTCTGGTTATACTAGTGTTCCCTGTTTCCTCTATGTATAGTATTTTACATGTAGTACATTGTATTGTATTGTATTAGGGTTAGGGGGAGAGGGCTAGGTTTTCAGCACTGATTCATCGTGAATGTATATTCGATTCATATTTAATATTAAAAATATATATTATATATATTTGAAAATGTTGATGGTGGCAGCTGTGATGTTTAAATTTATTGTCTAGATTTTTTTTCTGTTTTTTTTTATTCCCCAGAAACATTTCATAATACTTTCACAAGACTGTTTTGAGACCCCCCGGGTATAACCGTTCAACTCAGTCGAGGCAGGTGTTAAATTGGGTATGTGGTTTTACAACAACCTGAAAGGCTTTTTTATTCCAGACCAAGGACTCTGATTCCCTCCGGGTCTTTTCATAATTCTATATTTATATTGACAGTGTGTTAGTTTCGGGCAAACACCATCCCGATAACAAAATATTTCCAAGCAAGACAGCTGTTGAATATTGGAGCTTTGTTTGAGGCTATTTGTAACTGTGTGACATCATTATCTTTGTGTTACATACAGTGCCTTGCGAAAGTATTCGGCCCCCTTGAACTTTGCGAGCTTTTGCCACATTTCAGGCTTCAAACATAAAGATATGAAACTGTAATTTTTTGTGAAGAATCAACAACAAGTGGGACACAATCATGAAGTGGAACGAAATTTATTGGATATTTCAAACTTTTTTAACAAATAAAAAACTGAAAAATTGGGCGTGCAAAATTATTCAGCCTCCTTAAGTTAATACTTTGTAGCGCCACCTTTTGCTGCGATTACAGCTGTAAGTCGCTTGGGGTATGTCTCTATCAGTTTTGCACATCGAGAGACTGAAATTTTTGCCCATTCCTCCTTGCAAAACAGCTCGAGCTCAGTGAGGTTGGATGGAGAGCATTTGTGAACAGCAGTTTTCAGTTCTTTCCACAGATTCTCGATTGGATTCAGGTCTGGACTTTGACTTGGCCATTCTAACACCTGGATATGTTTATTTGTGAACCATTCCATTGTAGATTTTGCTTTATGTTTTGGATCATTGTCTTGTTGGAAGACAAATCTCCGTCCCAGTCTCAGGTCTTTTGCAGACTCCATCAGGTTTTCTTCCAGAATGGTCCTGTATTTGGCTCCATCCATCTTCCCATCAATTTTAACCATCTTCCCTGTCCCTGCTGAAGAAAAGCAGGCCCAAACCATGATGCTGCCACCACCATGTTTGACAGTGGGGATGGTGTGTTCAGGGTGATGAGCTGTGTTGCTTTTACGGAAAACATAACGTTTTGCATTGTTGCCAAAAAGTTCGATTTTGGTTTCATCTGACCAGAGCACCTTCTTCCACATGTTTGGTGTGTCTCCCAGGTGGCTTGTGGCAAACTGTAAACGACACTTTTTATGGATATCTTTAAGAAATGGCTTTCTTCTTGCCACTCTTCCATAAAGGCCAGATTTGTGCAGTATACGACTGATTGTTGTCCTATGGACAGAGTCTCCCACCTCAGCTGTAGATCTCTGCAGTTCATCCAGAGTGATCATGGGCCTCTTGGCTGCATCTCTGATCAGTCTTCTCCTTGTATGAGCTGAAAGTTTAGAGGGACGGCCAGGTCTTGGTAGATTTGCAGTGGTCTGATACTCCTTCCATTTCAATATTATCGCTTGCACAGTGCTCCTTGGGATGTTTAAAGCTTGGGAAATCTTTTTGTATCCAAATCCAGCTTTAAACTTCTCCACAACAGTATCTCGGACCTGCCTGGTGTGTTCCTTGTTCTTCATGATGCTCTCTGCGCTTTAAACGGACCTCTGAGACTATCACAGTGCAGGTGCATTTATACGGAGACTTGATTACACACAGGTGGATTCTATTTATCATCATTAGTCATTTAGGTCAACATTGGATCATTCAGAGATCCTCACTGAACTTCTGGAGAGAGTTTGCTGTACTGAAAGTAAAGGGGCTGAATAATTTTGCACACCCAATTTTTCAGTTTTTTATTTGTTAAAAAAGTTTGAAATATCCAATAAATTTCGTTCCACTTCATGATTGTGTCCCACTTGTTGTTGATTCTTCACAAAAAATTACAGTTTCATATCTTTATGTTTGAAGCCTGAAATGTGGCAAAAGGTCGCAAAGTTCAAGGGGGCCGAATACTTTCGCAAGGCACTGTATAAAGTGGCATTACTATAGGGATGTACATACATCACTCTTTAGAATTTTGTTAATATTGCTAATGAGTGTGTGCAGAGGACTCAGAGATGGTATTCATCTGAAAAGAAAGTGTCCTAGAATGAGTTTCCTAGAATGATTTCTTTACTTGTGTAATACTCATACTTGGATAACCCCCCCCCCCCCCCCCCAAAAAAAAAATATTATTATACTTGTTATGGATACCTGTTTGTATGCGTTACTCGGCACAACCTTACAGTTATTTGTGATTCCTTGGTGAAATACCAGACTGATGGCATGTTGGTTTCTGACTGATAGCATGCCAGATTTGGAGGTTGGCGGTGCAGTAAATTAATGCACTTGCTTTTTAACTCTAGGAACTGAGCTCCGTTTTGACTGCTGGATGAATTTCCACCTAACCCACTTTCCAGAAGACCCACCAACAATAATTATTTATATCAAAATTAAAGACAACAAGCAGTTGTGAAAATGTCCACCACTAGAGTACATTGAACTCCAGAGATGGCCTCTTGAGTGGTTGCTTAATGACTCAATGCCAGCCCGGGATGTCAGGGCTGAAGAGCCACAGACAGTGCACTGGGAACCATCACAGTGTCTGAAAAAGCACTTTGACTCTGGAGTGGAAAGAGGAATGCGAGTTCCATTCCATTCCAATCAGCATGAGCCCAACACTTTCAAGTTGCCGCACACTGTGGTGCATGCAAACAGATAAAAACACAACCTCCACCTCCAGCTCTGTGCCAATATAAATAAGCAGCTGCTCTTGGGTTTTTGTGATGGATGCGCTCTCCTCCCAGCACTTACACCTTTGTTATTTCCTCTCTGTCCCCCAGTGCTTTGCGCACTGTTATGTTATTGGGAGCAGCTCTCAGGTCCAGTTTCAGAGCTGTTCACTCTTTAGTGCTGCCCATGGCTTGCTCAAGACAGTTCGCCCTCACCCCTGCTGGGCCCATCTGCCTTGCCAGCTCCTTCTCTCACTGCCCCAGGCAGGCAGCTGGCCTGTGCTTTTCACTTAACATTTGTGAGGCTGAATAGAGATGTTTATCCTCTGAGGAGAAGTGTCCTTTTCTAAATTGTCCCATGCAGTGTGCCAAAAAGAAATATTTACCCAGCCTTTTCTCTAAAGTGTTTTTCTGAGCTGTTAAAGACACCAGCAGTTATTAACTAGTCTGGTCCAACAAAGCTTGTAGGAAAGACTACCTGTACAGCGCATAGTAATCCCCAAATATCTTCCCCCATGCAGATCACATGGCAATAACCAGCAGATGGTCCTTAGAGTAGTTGTTATACACAGGTTTGACTAGACAAAAAGCTAGGGTGGCTCAGGTACAGAAACTTCCCTTGCTTAGTACACAATCCTTCAGCTATACATTATTTGTGCTGCTTGAACGATTCTAGGACGACTAATACATCTATTAATTTATTTAGCAGTTTTTCTTTTTTATCTATTAAGTTATTCTTTATGGTGTTTAATGGACACAATTGTTCTTTTTAGGAAAGGGTCAGGGGCTTGCACAGCACGTACATTATGTATTGACTAATGCAGCTGTTCCCTAACCAGGCATGACATACAGAAATAGTAACCCTCTTTTATGAACAAACAAGCTCAAGAAAAGGAGTGTAGAGCAAAGGGACTCATCGAACACAAACCCCATGGGCCCCCTTTAAACGAGAACACTCTGGTGTGCCCAATTAATTACAACAATTAGAACTGAAGCAAACACAGGAGCAAAGCATCTATTACCCCAGTCAGAGTGCTACTGTATATTCATATGCGCATCTCTGTGTTTGGAACAGCTGACAGGCTATTAAGGTGCAATATGAATTTGGTTTTTATTTTTAAATATATAAACTGAAAATACAAGCAGTGGCTTCCCCATTCCCATGAGTAACTGTCAGTGTTGTGTGATACACTGCTGTTATGGATTCTGTCCCGTCGGTGAGATGAGAGGAGGTTAAAAGCTCTAAAACCGCAACTGCAGAGGAGCCCGGCTCTTTTGCACTGTGGTTAAGACGCTAGCTTGTGGTGCGCGGAGACTCCCGTTCACGTCCAGCTTCCTCCCTGTACACATAGCTACTAGGATCTGTCTGGAGTTTACCTTTATTGTGACCTACAGGCATCAAATAATGCAAAACTATTTTTTGCTTCAGAAAAACAAAATTATTTCCATCAGGTTTCTGTGCTCCTCGCAGCGTGCTGAACACTATTTTCCACACCTCTAGTGAACGAAACTTGATGGTTGGGTAAGTCATACTATTAATATAATTAGGAATTATAACCATCTGTGGCAAAGTGGTTTGTAGTGCACAGGTGTAGAGGTGATGCAGTGCTCAGGAATGATTTGAAACAACACAGTTCATGGTTAAGCAGCTCTTTATTTGCTGGTACATAATAATAACTGGCTCTACACACCAATGTGTATTGCTCAGTTAAACCACGGGGTTCAGTCCCAAAATAATAATGCAGTAATAATAACACACAACACAGACACAATCGCTTATCCAAACAGTGAGTGCTCTTTGTGCAGGTGGTGCTATACAACAATTGTGAAACAGTGGTGCAGTGTTGTCCGGGTTCGGTGCTGGCCTTTAGTGACAGCTCCCAGCTAGAGATAGCTGTCTAACAATGACAAACAATGACAGTTAGAACAACAAAACAAACAAAACACGAAATACTCACGCTTATTTTATATCTGTACTCCTTTTACAGATCCGTCGGTAACCATAACAAAGGAACAGATCGCTCGCCAAAATCCCCTGATATACTTTCAGTCATGCCCCCTTTGGTAGCGAGTGCAATCACGTCTCCTCCAATCCATGACTGACACATCGCCTACCGCAATAAGGCGCTGACTCCTAGTATTGTGACTCCGACTGACCCTGGAATGAACTGTCAACCCATCCTGTCCGGGGCACACTGTTCCTGTTACACAGCACCCTCACAGGTCGGGAGGGAGATTGCTGACTCGGATTCATTCGCTCTCTGTCTCACCATCATATTTATTTCATTGTTCACTTATGTGAACACAAAGTATGGATGGACACACGGCCATTAGAGTCCAGCTCAACACTCTAACGTAATAACTGATCTCATCTGCAAAACCAGTGCGGCACGTCATGCTGGGGAGCTGCATCGCTGGCATTTAGACCCTGTAAGAGAACAAAACAAACTGTCTGGATCAGCAGCAGTCAATGCCACTTTGCAATCCTCATCTGGAGGCAATTCCAATAGCCAGCTCCCTGCAGGGCTGAAAGGGCTGAGCCAGATACAGAATTCATTAAGAGCCTATTCATTTACTCCACTGGCTTTTGTGTGTCACTCTATGACATTCCATATAAATAAAGTGCAATTAAACCTTATTACAGAGGCTGGTGTTCAAAGATAGCAAATTGCTAATCAATTAGGATTTTGCAATATAATTACAGCCTTGTATATCCAGTGCTTTGGCCAGGCTTCTTTATGGTGTGTGATCTCGTAATTTACATCTACATTTCTGAAAGGTGCAGGGGGAAAGCAAGCCCTCTTTTGAATAGCTTCTGCTCTTGACTGAGCAAGATGTAACTAAAACAACAACTCACATTTCTATAGCACCTTTCATCACAAGAATCCCAAAGCGCTTCACACCCACACACAAACCCATGAACAATTCAATTAAAAACAGTCTAATACAAAATGTAATCAAATTGAAATGAAAAGAAGAGACAAAGAATTTGGTTTTAATCGTAAAATTAGAAAGAACTAAGTCGGAAGAACTACAGCAATGAAAAGAATCTGAAACAACATTTTATAAAATTGGACTAATAAAAAAATAGACCAATTAAAACTATTCCGAAACATAAATACAATTGGAAAAAGGACAAAAAGAAAAGGCTTTTTTCATTGTAAAACAGCAAAACTAAGATATAAAAGCTATTTTGTAAAAATATGTTTTCAGTCGATTTAAAAAGAGTAAGAGTCCCAGCTTCCCTGACAGAAAAGAATTAAGGAGCTTTGCAAGAAAAGGCCCTACCACCGTGTTATTTGTATTCACCCTGGAATAACCAGCAGTGTTGCTTATTGGTGAAGGTTAGGGGCAGGGTTGTTGTCTGACCTGTGTTATTTGTATTCACCGTGGAATAACCAGCAGTGTTGCTTATTGGTGAAGGTTAGGGGAAGGGTTGTTGTCTGACCTGTGTTATTTGTATTCACCGTGGAATAACCAGCAGTGTTGCTTATTGGTGAAGGCTAGGGGCAGGGTTGTTGTCTGACCTGTGTTATTAGTATTCACCCTGGAATAACCAGCAGTGTTGCTTATTGGTGAAGGCTAGGGGCAGGGTTGTTGTCTGACCTGTGTTATTAGTATTCACCCTGGAATAACCAGCAGTGTTGCTTATTGGTGAAGGCTAGGGGCAGGGTTATTGTCTGAATTCCTGCTTGTTGTAGTTTATACAGTGGGAGGCAGCTGTGAATTTCAATGCAGATCTGTGATCTCTCGTACAACCACTTTCTCATGCAAGGGTGTTTATTTGTCTTTCAAAAAAAAAACCTTATTCCCTGCTTTAATATTACAAACTATCAGTGAACTGTTAATGCCAGACACACTATATGTGGGTTTGTTTTTCATCATCTTAACAGCAGAAATATGAAATGTTAGTACAGCATTCATTTGGATTTGTCTCTCAGTGCTCAGCACTGGCATTACTGTACATACTTCCTGGAAGCAGTCGAAACCCCTGCTTAGTTTAAAGTGAAAATGACAACATCTCAGCTTTCTACTGCCCATTACTCTTTTTAAAGACTGCACTCATTCTTAGAGGCTGCACTTGCAGATACTGTGCTTTTGTTTATTTTTTGAGAAGTCTGTGTTAAGGTGTTATGTCTCTGAATTCAGGAGCTGCTATTCAGTAATAGTTGCCTTCCATAAATACAGTATGTTATGCAGACTAGATCAGCCTCAGTGTCTTTAAATGAGCAGGCACCAGCACCATCTATTGCGTAGCTGTATATTGCCAGCAAAACAAAATGAAACCTGCATATTCTGTCTATTAAGACACTTTGACTAGCCTACTCTACACGTGTTGAGGTGTAACAGGCAGTGTCCTGTCCCGATGGTGAGATGAGATTAGATGAGGTTAAAAGCTCTTTTGCATTGTGGTTAAGACACTCCCTTGTAGTGCCTGGGGGGGGGGGGGGGGGGGGGGGGATGGTGCGCTCTAGAACTTAGATGATGAAGCACCTTAACAAAGATGTTTGAAATGAAATGCAATAAAAAAAAACACAGTATCTCTTATCATTTCAATAAGAAAGTGTGTTTGAAAACAAACAGTGGAGCTACTTATATTTGTATTCAAATCTATTCATCTGTTTGTGATGTCATTTGTGATGATATAGACTGTGTATATTGTGATATACACTGTATATATATATATATATATATATATATATATATATATATATATATATATATATACCGGTAAATGAAAAGTTTTTTGGATGTACACAAAAGGTTGAATTCATTTCTGCATATTGTACATTGTACATAACATAGTGTACGTGAAATTTCAATGAGTCAAAAGCCACGTGCTCCATAAAGAGCAGCCCGTGGGATTGTGTTGAGTTGTTTGCAGGTTTGTTCTGATCTGGCAGTCGCTGTCATGGGAGCGCTGTTGTGTAATGAGCCCCAGCTGTCCAGCTGCTCCTCTCTGTCCATTATTGCATTCAAACGCTGTCATTGTAATGCATGAAATAAAGACAAAGGTCCTAAACACATTTGACATTTCAATGAAACAGAAGCTTCTGGGCAGTTTATCTGAAATAATAATAATAATAATAATAATAATAATAATAAGGTGGCTGCAGACCAGCTGTTTTCTCTGCCTAAATGAACATATTAAACAGAATAGGACCTGACGCCATCACAGCTGTTTATAGCACATGAAGGAGATCTAGGGCAGGTCTGACCTTTCTTTTACTGAATGTTTTATACCTACGCAGGGATGCTGGTGAGGGTAAAGTGTACGCAATTCTCAGTATTATCACACTTTGTAAAACAAGCCTGAAACAGCACTGCCTTCAAAACAACTGCACAACCATACATGTCTTATATTTTCGTTATGATACAGTATACTACTGCTTGTAACAAACAATAAAAACAGTAGGTGTAGGGAAAGAAAGAGAGAAAGAAAGACTTTTAAAAGCTCTTTATTAAATCAATATATAAATATAAACAATTACCATCCAAACAAAAGGCGCAAAACGTTAGGTTATTATCATAAGCCTGGTTTCCTGAAATAGAAATGTAACCATTACCGAATGGGTATTTACCTCCTAACTCCATAGGGTCTGCCTAATGTTAAATATCCCGCCAGCAACCTAGCCCTTTAAATCTTTTTACTCAGGCACTGTGACAGACAACCCTGGTGGCAGCATTGGAAAGAGGAGAATCAGAGCTTTAAAACGTGGTCCTACTCGTGTATTTCCGGCATTGGAAAGAGGAGAATCAGAGCTTTAAAACGTGGTCCTACTCGTGTATTTCCGGCATTGGAAAGAGGAGAATCAGAGCTTTAAAACGTGGTCCTACTCGTGTATTTCCGGTATTGGAAAGAGGAGAATCAGAGCTTTAAAACGTGGTCCTACTCGTGTATTTCCGGTATTGGAAAGAGGAGAATCAGAGCTTTAAAACGTGGTCCTACTCGTGTATTTCCGGCATTGGAAAGAGGAGAATCAGAGCTTTAAAACGTGGTCCTACTCGTGTATTTCCGGCATTGGAAAGAGGAGAATCAGAGCTTTAAAACGTGGTCCTACTCGTGTATTTCCGGCATTGGAAAGAGGAGAATCAGAGCTTTAAAACGTGGTCCTACTCGTGTATTTCCGGTATTGGAAAGAGGAGAATCAGAGCTTTAAAACGTGGTCCTACTCGTGTATTTCCGGCATTGGAAAGAGGAGAATCAGAGCTTTAAAACGTGGTCCTACTCGTGTATTTCCGGCATTGGAAAGAGGAGAATCAGAGCTTTAAAACGTGGTCCTACTCGTGTATTTCCGGTATTGGAAAGAGGAGAATCAGAGCTTTAAAACGTGGTCCTACTCGTGTATTTCCGGCATTGGAAAGAGGAGAATCAGAGCTTTAAAACGTGGTCCTACTCGTGTATTTCCGGCATTGGAAAGAGGAGAATCAGAGCTTTAAAACGTGGTCCTACTCGTGTATTTCCGGCATTGGAAAGAGGAGAATCAGAGCTTTAAAACGTGGTCCTACTCGTGTATTTCCGGCATTGGAAAGAGGAGAATCAGAGCTTTAAAACGTGGTCCTACTCGTGTATTTCCGGCATTGGAAAGAGGAGAATCAGAGCTTTAAAACGTGGTCCTACTCGTGTATTTCCGGCATTGGAAAGAGGAGAATCAGAGCTTTAAAACGTGGTCCTACTCGTGTATTTCCGGTATTGGAAAGAGGAGAATCAGAGCTTTAAAACGTGGTCCTACTCGTGTATTTCCGGCATTGGAAAGAGGAGAATCAGAGCTTTAAAACGTGGTCCTACTCGTGTATTTCCGGCATTGGAAAGAGGAGAATCAGAGCTTTAAAACGTGGTCCTACTCGTGTATTTCCGGTATTGGAAAGAGGAGAATCAGAGCTTTAAAACGTGGTCCTACTCGTGTATTTCCGGCATTGGAAAGAGGAGAATCAGAGCTTTAAAACGTGGTCCTACTCGTGTATTTCCGGCATTGGAAAGAGGAGAATCAGAGCTTTAAAACGTGGTCCTACTCGTGTATTTCCGGCATTGGAAAGAGGAGAATCAGAGCTTTAAAACGTGGTCCTACTCGTGTATTTCCGGCATTGGAAAGAGGAGAATCAGAGCTTTAAAACGTGGTCCTACTCGTGTATTTCCGGCATTGGAAAGAGGAGAATCAGAGCTTTAAAACGTGGTCCTACTCGTGTATTTCCGGCATTGGAAAGAGGAGAATCAGAGCTTTAAAACGTGGTCCTACTCGTGTATTTCCGGCATTGGAAAGAGGAGAATCAGAGCTTTAAAACGTGGTCCTACTCGTGTATTTCCGGTATTGGAAAGAGGAGAATCAGAGCTTTAAAACGTGGTCCTACTCGTGTATTTCCGGCATTGGAAAGAGGAGAATCAGAGCTTTAAAACGTGGTCCTACTCGTGTATTTCCGGCATTGGAAAGAGGAGAATCAGAGCTTTAAAACGTGGTCCTACTCGTGTATTTCCGGCATTGGAAAGAGGAGAATCAGAGCTTTAAAACGTGGTCCTACTCGTGTATTTCCGGCATTGGAAAGAGGAGAATCAGAGCTTTAAAACGTGGTCCTACTCGTGTATTTCCGGCATTGGAAAGAGGAGAATCAGAGCTTTAAAACGTGGTCCTACTCGTGTATTTCCGGCATTGGAAAGAGGAGAATCAGAGCTTTAAAACGTGGTCCTACTCGTGTATTTCCGGCATTGGAAAGAGGAGAATCAGAGCTTTAAAACGTGGTCCTACTCGTGTATTTCCGGCATTGGAAAGAGGAGAATCAGAGCTTTAAAACGTGGTCCTACTCGTGTATTTCCGGCATTGGAAAGAGGAGAATCAGAGCTTTAAAACGTGGTCCTACTCGTGTATTTCCGGTATTGGAAAGAGGAGAATCAGAGCTTTAAAACGTGGTCCTACTCGTGTATTTCCGGCATTGGAAAGAGGAGAATCAGAGCTTTAAAACGTGGTCCTACTCGTGTATTTCCGGCATTGGAAAGAGGAGAATCAGAGCTTTAAAACGTGGTCCTACTCGTGTATTTTCGGCATTGGAAAGAGGAGAATCAGAGCTTTAAAACGTGGTCCTACTCGTGTATTTCCGGCATTGGAAAGAGGAGAATCAGAGCTTTAAAACGTGGTCCTACTCGTGTATTTCCGGTATTGGAAAGAGGAGAATCAGAGCTTTAAAACGTGGTCCTACTCGTGTATTTCCGGCATTGGAAAGAGGAGAATCAGAGCTTTAAAACGTGGTCCTACTCGTGTATTTCCGGCATTGGAAAGAGGAGAATCAGAGCTTTAAAACGTGGTCCTACTCGTGTATTTCCGGCATTGGAAAGAGGAGAATCAGAGCTTTAAAACGTGGTCCTACTCGTGTATTTCCGGCATTGGAAAGAGGAGAATCAGAGCTTTAAAACGTGGTCCTACTCGTGTATTTCCGGCATTGGAAAGAGGAGAATCAGAGCTTTAAAACGTGGTCCTACTCGTGTATTTCCGGCATTGGAAAGAGGAGAATCAGAGCTTTAAAACGTGGTCCTACTCGTGTATTTCCGGCATTGGAAAGAGGAGAATCAGAGCTTTAAAACGTGGTCCTACTCGTGTATTTCCGGCATTGGAAAGAGGAGAATCAGAGCTTTAAAACGTGGTCCTACTCGTGTATTTCCGGTATTGGAAAGAGGAGAATCAGAGCTTTAAAACGTGGTCCTACTCGTGTATTTCCGGCATTGGAAAGAGGAGAATCAGAGCTTTAAAACGTGGTCCTACTCGTGTATTTCCGGTATTGGAAAGAGGAGAATCAGAGCTTTAAAACGTGGTCCTACTCGTGTATTTCCGGTATTGGAAAGAGGAGAATCAGAGCTTTAAAACGTGGTCCTACTCGTGTATTTCCGGCATTGGAAAGAGGAGAATCAGAGCTTTAAAACGTGGTCCTACTCGTGTATTTCCGGCATTGGAAAGAGGAGAATCAGAGCTTTAAAACGTGGTCCTACTCGTGTATTTCCGGCATTGGAAAGAGGAGAATCAGAGCTTTAAAACGTGGTCCTACTCGTGTATTTCCGGCATTGGAAAGAGGAGAATCAGAGCTTTAAAACGTGGTCCTACTCGTGTATTTCCGGCATTGGAAAGAGGAGAATCAGAGCTTTAAAACGTGGTCCTACTCGTGTATTTCCGGCATTGGAAAGAGGAGAATCAGAGCTTTAAAACGTGGTCCTACTCGTGTATTTCCGGCATTGGAAAGAGGAGAATCAGAGCTTTAAAACGTGGTCCTACTCGTGTATTTCCGGCATTGGAAAGAGGAGAATCAGAGCTTTAAAACGTGGTCCTACTCGTGTATTTCCGGCATTGGAAAGAGGAGAATCAGAGCTTTAAAACGTGGTCCTACTCGTGTATTTCCGGCATTGGAAAGAGGAGAATCAGAGCTTTAAAACGTGGTCCTACTCGTGTATTTCCGGCATTGGAAAGAGGAGAATCAGAGCTTTAAAACGTGGTCCTACTCGTGTATTTCCGGCATTGGAAAGAGGAGAATCAGAGCTTTAAAACGTGGTCCTACTCGTGTATTTCCGGCATTGGAAAGAGGAGAATCAGAGCTTTAAAACGTGGTCCTACTCGTGTATTTCCGGCATTGGACCATGGCAGTAGAGAGCCGTGAATGCGAGTGTTTTGCAATGTTGCTGCTGCGCTGTAAGACAGACCTACCTCAGTGCAGTAAACAAACATTTTTACACAAAATCTTTACAAAAGAAGAGAAATGGTGGCATCGAAGGCACAAGGACCTATTTTCAGACAAAAATTTTTTTTTTTTCGTGTTTGCACGATTGTTCATTTTGTTTTTGGTTGCTTTTGGTCCCTTTTGTATATATTGCATTATTCCTTTATTATCCAATTTGATAAAAAAAAAAATCCATGTTCCTTATGTGCTGAAGTTTCACTGTACACTGTCAGATTTGAGCTGGCCATGCTGAAATGCATTTTATAAACAATCTAAAAAGCGTCTGTCTTTTTCTGTGTTTTTTGTTATCTGTATTGATCAGAGTTTCTGACTGTTTAACTTTTGTATGGAAGCCTAGTGTTTGCACATTAATTTCATGTATGACATGAGGGAGAAACTCACCTCTCTGCCTGTGTTGTAAGGGTCGACTGAGAAGCTGGCCTTTAACACTCTAGTTCCAAAACCAGGGTTTTGAGGATCCACAATATTTAGTCTGTTGAACCTAGTCAAGGTATGGGGAGTAGCCCACATCGCTGTATTGCATATGTCTTTGACAGATGCACCCTGGAACAAAGCCCATGAAGTTGCCATGCTCCTGGTTGGCTTGCTCATTGGCTGTCCTGACTGTATCTGCTATCCATTTAGACAGCCTCTGTTTAGACAAGGCTTGACCATAGGACTTCGCCCCATAGCAGACAAACTATTGTTCGGACTGCCTCCAACTTTTCATCCTGTCAACGTAGTACGCCAGAGCTCTTTTCAAAAATTGGTAGAGTCACACGATGAATGTGTGAGGGAGGCAGCACCTGTGTTGAAAACTGGAAGAAAGTGGGCAGCAAAGGAAGCTGTGGAAGATGCAAAGGCTGCCCTTCATATCAGTGATATCAATGGGGCAAGTACAGCATGGAAGAGGAGGCCTTGGTCTCAGTTCAGGTCCTCCTACATGGCACAAAGCAGCCCCAGCTCAACGGAGAAAGCTGGTAGTCAATGAGGTGCAAAAGCAGGAGGAGAGGATGAGGTGCGTAAAGGCAGTTTCCCAGGCCAAGCAGGGAGGATGGATAAGATGGGAGAGTGTGGAACAACGCAAGATCGGCTGGCGAGATCTATGGACAATGGAGCAGCAGGATTCAGTGCTCAAATGTTGCGATGCATAGTGAAGAACTTATCTGAAGCAGCAGAGAGGAGCAGCAACTGTCTCTGGTTGAGATGAAAAGATTCTGGTTGGGGGCCTCAAGCATAGTAGAAAGAAAGCAACATCGATGTAAAGGAAGGTAAGTAAGCTGGGCTTAGCTGAGTGGGGGACGGAGAGGGGTGATGCTGGAACGCCAGAATCACTGTCGAGCCCTCTTGAGGTGTCGTGGGCTAGTCGACCTCCTGAGGTGTCGTGGGCTAGTCGACTAAACACCAAGGAGGGAAGGTGCCCACTTGAAGCCCCCAGAGAAGTACCCTATTCAGCTCAGTCCAGATGGTTGTTATGCTGATGCGCTAGGGAGAACGCAGTGTGGTTGTTCCCTGGAGCCAGCATTACACTTCAGCCATCAACACCAAGCAGAAGGACATCTACATCACCAGATGGAAGGAAACACAGATGGATCACATTAGTTTACAGTAAAAGAAGCTATGTCTTAGTTGGTGCTTATCTTGGCGAGAGCTGAGTCCAATATCAGCATGAAGTTTTAACACATACTCTCATGTAATGGAAATCACACAAGTACCAATGGAAAACAAAGTGAAAGCATGGTAAAGAGAGGGCAAGCAAGATGAAGATGTATGGAAAAAGATGGGAATATAAATATATATAAATCCTTTGCCCTTCATTCACAAATCTTGGTGAACACTGTCATTTATATAATATATACTGTACAGAGCTTGCATTTAAAGTGCATATGTATTAAGGGGCAAAGAAATGTAAAGTGCAGCGTTTCAACATAATTTACAGCATGCTGGTTCTCTCTGTTATTAGCTAACATGATCATGGAGCCTCTACTGCACTTTCAATAAATCATGCACTGTGTAACTGTGCTGAGGTCAGTATCCAGAGATCTATCATGCACAGTGTAACTGTGCTGAGGTCAGTATCCAGAGATCTATCATGCACTGTGTAACTGTGCTGAGGTCAGTATCCAGAGATCTATCATGCACTGTGTAACTGTGCTGAGGTCAGTATCCAGAGATCTGCTTGGTAACCCACTCACTCAGAGCAGCTCTCCACTGGAATCCATATTCTCAATGAAGGGCAATCACTCAGAGCATCTCTCCACTGGAATCCATATTCTCAATGAAGGGCAATCACTCAGAGCATCTCTCCACTGGAATCCATATTCTCAATGAAGGGCAATCACTCAGAGCATCTCTCCACTGGAATCTGTACAAGATGAAAAGCTGTGATGAATCTATACTAAATGTTAAAGAATAGTCTCCTCTTTTTATGAGGTTTCCAGTCATTCTGAGGAGCTCTTGCTGTGTTTTCATTACATTGTTGATATACTCTGTGCGGTCTGACTTGAGTTCAGGAGCAGCTCTTTACTTGTAGCTGCCAGATGAGTAAGAAAAAGGTCTGCATGCAGCTACTGACACCCACAACAAGGCAGACGGCTTAGTGGTCCAGTAGTTAAAGGGGCTTGTTACCAGGAGTTTCCTGGTTTTATCCCAGCTCAGCCACTGACTCACAGTGTGTGACCCTGAGCAAGTCACTTAACCTCCTTGTGCTGTCCTTCGAAAGAGATGTAAAACTGAGGTCCTATTGTTAGTGACTCTCCAGCAGCAGTTGTGATGCATAGTTCACCCCTAGTCTCTGTACGCTGCTTTGGATAAAAGTGTCTGCAATATAAACAATAAATCCAGGTCAGTACAAAATCCCTCTTCCCCATTATAAGATCTGTCACCTTTTTTTTGTTAAAAAAATCAGCCATCTAGAGAATGAAGCGGTCTTTTTAATTGCTGTCAATATGCAACTTATACAAGACGGGACAGATTCTCACCACCTGATATTTAGCTGATTTACGCGACCACTACTGGCCAGTCACCTGGCAGATTCAAGTGAACACCTGCAGGGCTAGCCTTTGTCCTCCAGGGTCCAGTAGCTGTTGTGCAGGGTTGCAGCAGTGAGAGAACCTAAATTGGTAGAGAAAATAGGGGCAGAATAGCTAAATCACTCCAATAAATAAAAGTAATCTGAATGTTGCTTGTTTTGAGTGTACAATTTAAAAGTCCTGCTTTTCTTCAGATCCCCTATCGGTCTTCACTTGGCTCTACTCTTTCAGACAGCGATCCATTGAACATTCAATAGACATAAGAACATAAAAAAGTTTACAAACGAGAGGAGGCCATTCAGCCCATCTTGCTCGTTTGGTTGTTGGTAGCTTATTGATCCCAGAATCTCATCAAGCAGCTTCTTGAAGGATCCCAGGGTGTCAGCTTCAACAACATTACTGGGGAGTTGGTTCCAGACCCTCACAATTCTCTTTGTAAAAAAGTGCCTCCTATTTTCTGTTCTGAATGCCCCTTTATCTAATCTCCATTTGTGACCCCTGGTCCTTGTTTCTTTTTTCAGGTCAAAAAAGTCCCCTGGGTCGACACTGTCTATACCTTTTAGGATTTTGAACGTTTGAATCAGTCCCAGCTGACACGTCTGCAATACGTAAGCTGATACTAGATGTAACGGGTGTGTCGTACGAGCCACTAGACCCATATAAGCTGTGGGAGAGTGTTTGTCCAACTATTCTGCAACAATCATGGGGAAAGCAGAAGGACACATTGATGGGCTGAATGGCCTCCTGCAGTTTGTTTGATGTTTTCAGGTTTCTGAGGAGATGTAACCCTGCAGCCGAAGAAAAAGAAAAGGAAAGGGTGTCCCTCCTGATTCTCCTTTGTTCCAGGCTAAACAGATTCAGTTCTTTCAGCCCTGGGGTTAGTCTGGCTGCTCTTTGCTGGACGACCATGTCAAAAGTAACACTAAAATATACATTCATTGGTGTCAGCTTTATGATGATTTATACATTTTTATTACAGTTTGAAAATGCTTAAACAGCTTTGTAAATTTCTTACGAACCAAAAATGTTCATGAGAAAACAGACCAATAGCTATACAGGGTCAACAGTACAAAATACAATATACAGGCACCTCCAAAATTATTGGCACCCTTGATAAAGATGAGCAAAAAAGACTGTACAAAATAAATAATACCAGTACTGAGCTATATTGTAATTTTCCAACATGTGGAATATATTTGACTTTGTTAATAATTCAAGGGAATCAACCAAAATTACACATTTCTCAAATTATACATTTATTTCCAAAAAAATGAAGTGTCACAATTATTGGCCCCCTTGTTTTCAGTACTTTGTGCACCCTCCCCTTGCAAGGATAACGGCACTGAGTCTTTTTCTATAATGTTTAATGAGATTAGAGAACACATTGGGAGGGATCTTAGACCATTCCTCCATACAGAATCTTTCCAGATCCTTGATATCCTTCGGTCTGCGCTTATGGACTGCCCTCTTCAATTGAAACCACAGGTTTTCAATGGGGTTCAAGTCCGGAGACTGAGATGGTGTGATAGAGAGAGAAAGGATCAATGCTGTAAATCTCCCTCCCGATTAGAAAGGGCGCTGTGTAAGGGGGAAGGTACGCTGCCTCCTAGATCTACCACCTCGGTGGTAGGTGGAAACCGGAAGGTGACCATATTAGGAGGGGCGCGTAGCTGCAAGTACTCCGGACGATTCCAGTGCAGTCAGCTGCGGGGCAGCCCTCTATTGGAGAAACCATGGCGACGCGTTGACTGCAGGGAGGAGTTTGCTGGGTACAAAGGGGAAGCAGCTACATCAGTTCCTCCTCTTGCGCTGAGAAACTGAGCCACCAGCCGGAGCGTTGTGTTTTTTGGGTTACGTGTTGTTTGTTGTGTGTTTTCAGAGGCGGAGTAGGAGCGTGGGACTGCAGCCACGGAGCCAGTTCCAGATCACAGAGCACTACCTTCCCTTCACCAACATCAGCACACCCCGTGTGGATTACAGAGCACTCTCATGCACAGGACACTCAGGATTTCATTGTGGACACTTTCTGTTTGTTTTTGTTTGTCAGCCAGCTGTGTTCCCCCCCAATACCCTTGCAGGTAAATGGGAGGTTTATTTTAATAAACACAGTCGTTTTTGTGGGAGAAATACTGTTTCAGGACTGTTATTTATTCACACACCACTCGCATCTGTCACAGATGGCCATTGCAAAATGTTGATTTTGTGGTCAATTAACCATTTCTTTGAGGATTTTGATGTGTGCTTGGGGTTATTGTCTTGCTGGAAGATCCACTTGCGGCCAAGTTTCAGCCTCCTGGCAGAAGCAACCAGGTGTTTGGCTAAAATGTCCTGGTACTGGGTAGAGTTCATGATGCCGTTGACCTTAACAAGGGCCCCAGTACCAGTGGAAGCAAAACAGCCCCATAACATCAAAGATCCACCACCATATTTTACAGTAGGTATGAGGTTCTTTTCTGCACACCCATCCTTCTTTCGACGCCAAACCCACCGCTGGTGTGTGTGGCCAAAGAGCTCTATTTTCGCCTCATCTGACCATAGCACCCGGTTCCAATCGAAGTGCCAATGCCGTTTAGTAAACCCCAGGTACTTACGTTTATTGGTTGCTCTCAATAAAGGCTTTTTTTCTGGCAACCCTTCCAAATTGCCTATTGGCATGGAGGTGGTGTCTAATTGTAGATTTGAAGACTTGGTGACCCCAAGATGCAACCAAGTTCTGTAATTCTCCAACTGTGGCCCTTGGATTTCCCTTTGCCTCCCAAACCATCTGCCTCACTGTGTGTGGGGGCAAGATACACTTGCGTCCTCTACCAGGCAAGTTTACCACTGTTCCAGTGGTTTTGAACTTCTTAATTATTGCCCTAATAGTGGTAAGTGGTATATTTCGTTTTTTAGCTATTGTTCTGTACCCATTGCCTGATTTATGAAGGTCATCAACCATTTGTCTCTTTTCATCTGTGAGTTCTTTGCCTTTCCCCATGGTGATGGATGACAAATGGATTTCATATGCGTGTTACCTCATTTTTATACCCCAGTGAAACAGGAAGCCATGGAAGGACACAATACAGTTCCTTAAGACTGAGATGAACTTAAAGAAGTAGAATGGTAATGCAGATTTAATTTTGTTTGATTTTATTTATAAGAACCTTTAGGGGTGCCTATAATTCTGACGCCTATCTTTTTGAGAAAAAATGTTATTACTTGTTAATAAAAACTTTTTTCTCTGAGCAATTGTATTAGAATAAAAGAATATGGTTTTCCCATATATTTGAGCATAAAATATAGCTCATTATCTGTGTTGTTGTGCGCAAGGTATATTTGTATTTGGACTAGTTTTAAACTGTAATAATAAAATACCTAGGTTTCTGAATTCATGTCATGTAGAACCCAGCTTGATCGAAATAATCATACTAGACAACATTTCTAGTGAATACAAAGGAACAGTTTTATTAGAAATAAAATTACATAAAGGAACAATTAAAGGTGCAACAACTAAGCTAAAGTAATACAGAAAAGAATTAACTAAACTAAACAGTACAGAAAAGAAAGTTTAAACAACGACACCCCACTCCCGCTGGTTGATTAGCGATCCAACGCAATCTATGGGAGATTCCCTTAAAGGTTACAACTTGCATTCCTGACAGCTATTTAAGATGAAGGTTAGTCTTAACTGGGTTATCGTTAGTAACAGAAATATTTACTTTCGTTAATATTTGATAATCAAAGCATCGTTAAATCAGTCTCATATGTATAATTTTGGTTCAGAAGGCAATTCTCACTCTTGCGAGATAAAGACGCTCTTTGCGTCCAGACAACCTATCAAGAATGATCTATTATCAAGACAGCTAAATTTGGATTCTAGCTTCTAACGCAGAATGACAATTGCCTTCTAAAACCCACATCAATTTGTATAAATCACATAAAAACAAATATTATAGTGTTCATTAACTCAAAGCATGAATTGAAAGCAATAATACTTTTCTTACATTCCACTTAAAACAAAACATGAATTTTACTTTAAGGTCTGCTTAATCTCGAGTTCATAACAGGATTAAAACACTACTCTTTGAATACTTAACGGACGTGCGCTGCCTCATCCAGCTGATCTGTGTCTTCAACAATACAGGAGCTCGAAGGCTCTCCTGCTGGCAAGGACAGGTCCAGGTTCCGGGGGTCTGCCTTCTTCGCCTTTCGTCTCCACTTCAGGGTATGAAAGAAATGTCTTTGCAAAAGAACCAGTCATTAACTATTTAGGTATTCCACTTAAACAGCAATTCCTCCACCAATATGTGCACTCTTCGTCCGGTTATGTCTGGGATAGTCCACCGCAAACTCTGGCACTGCTAGCTCAATAAATTGAATATATTTCAATTTATGTCGACTTCAAATGTTCATCCAACTCTTTCTCCGGTGATCAATCGGGGCTAGAGAAGTTAGAGATTTGATTACAAGTACTTTTATGATTTTAGATGTCTTACGCAGCGGACTCCCACACCAAGGCAAACACTATAATAGTTATCTTGTATTAGAGTGTCTGAAAACGGTACCTCTGTTCCAGCTGGTCGCAGGCTGGATCTCCAGATTGTCACAGTTCAAAGACTGGTTTGTGTATCAGAACCTTGGATTTCGTGTCGGGAGCCCTGTTTGAGTGTCGCGCTCATACTTTTGTAATGTTCTCTTTACCCCTGTGATTGGATAGTTTGGTTATTTTGGGCGGTGCCTGAGTCCACGTGGAGTGTTTCTCATTGGTTGTTCTCATTCCGACGCGGCCCCTTGTTCTGCATTGGTCTGCTATTCCACCCCCTGTCAGCTGGATTTATATGATGGACTGGTTCCTGTCTTGGGTGTCAAAGCACCCAGAACTGTCTGGCTTGCGGCGCCAAGAGAGTCATTCAGCGATCATGAAGATAAGCCATTTGTCCAGTATTTAAAAGCATTCTTTGTCAGTGGGGGAGTTTGTGACCAGAAACCAAGAAGACACAGAGAATGGTTTAAGATTCCCCCCTGTACATTTCAATTTAGTTACTTTCACACACAGAAATATATACTACACTTTTGTTGTAAAAGTTATGCTTTTGTGGATGAGGAAAAAAAGTCACAAGAAATAGATATCTACTTATCTAGCTTATTTATTTCAGCATTTTTTTTCATAAATGCTAATTCAAAAGTATTCATACACTTTGATGCTATGATGGTATTGTCTACATGGTGCTAGAAATGTCAATATGATAATGCAGAACCTAATTCCAGAAAAGTCTAGAAAATTGTAGGTGAACATTCTTAGATAAAAGGGTTAGGCATAGGATGACTGCTGTCATTGTCATTAAGTCAATTTGGGAAAAAGTAAAGAGCTATCTGAAGACCTTAGGCAGAAAATTTATTGTCATAAAACTGGAGAAGGATACAAGAAGATTTCCAAGCATTTGAGTATCCCAATTTCAGCTATTGTTTTTATTATCAAGAAGTACAGACTCATGGTACTGTCACAACGCCCCCCTCGGCCTGGAAGAATGAATGTTCTTTCACCAAGAACAAGTAGAAGAATTGTGAGGAAGGTTAATAACAATCCGAGATTGACTTCCAAAGATATTCAAAGTAAACTGGCTGCAAGTGGGACTGGGGTTTCCATTTCAACCACAGGTCGGGTACTGCATGGAATCATGCCAAAAGCTCACTGACAAATATCCTAATAATTTAAAAAAGGCTATTATTGCTAAAGGTGCCTCAACTAGCTATTAATTTCAATTTCCTTGTCAGGGTATGGGTATGAATACTTTTGAATTAGCAATGCTGAAATAAATAATTGTAGGCATCTATTTCTTGTAACTTTTTTTCCTCAGCCACATAAAGCGCTCTGTAATGTCTACAATGCTACCTTGTGACCTTCTGTCATTTAGCACTGAATGAAAATCAGTATCTTTGTAAGCAGATAAAGCAGGAGCAAGGCTGTTAGACTGGGTTATTCATGGCTTTGATTCAGAGAAATGCTCTCTGCTCCTGTTCTGTGTACCTCTTCAGCAGTCGCTCATAAACCTAGAGAGAAAACAAAAAAAAGACCACAACAAAGAATATGAATCATTGAAAAGAAAGCAGTAGAAAATACTGTCTGGAACTGAAGGTTGGAGAAAAATAAAATACAAACATCAGTTTAGGGTCACAACCTCCAGTTACAAAAGTGAAAAAAAGAACTGAGGCACAAAATTTCCCTCAGAAAAAAAGTCTGCTTAGAAAAGTTTAACTTTGCAGTTGAAATTGTTCTGTATCAGTGTTTTAATAACCCCCTCTGTTCACCACACTCCTGGTTTAACTTTGCAGTTGAAATTGTTCTGTATCAGTGTTTTAATAACCCCCTCTGTTCACCACACTCCTGGTTTAACTTTGCAGTTGAAATTGTTCTGTATCAGTGTTTTAATAACCCCCTCTGTTCACCACACTCCTGGTTTAACTTTGCAGTTGAAATTGTTCTGTATCAGTGTTTTAATAACCCCCTCTGTTCACCACACTCCTGGTTTAACTTTGCAGTTGAAATTGTTCTGTATCAGTGTTTTAATAACCCCCTCTGTTCACCACACTCCTGGTTTAACTTTGCAGTTGAAATTGTTCTGTATCAGTGTTTTAATAACCCCCTCTGTTCACCACACTCCTGGTTTGCCCAGGGTAGCTTGGACACATTTCAGGCTTGGGTAAGCCAGCATAACCTCAGCTAACTTGTTGCACCAAAGGCTGTTGGCATTCGATGACAGTTTTGCAGATGACAGCAAGTATACACTCAGTGAATCAGTCATGCTTTTTTTCCAACAGGGCATTTACAAATGTAAAGAATCCCTTTAAATCATTTAGAGCAAATACAACATGACTTTAAAAAGTCAGCACATCATTAGAATTGTGCTACCCCATGAGCTTCTGTCCTTTAGCACTGAATGAAAATCTTTATCTTTTTGTGGTTAAGCATTGTCGCAAGCACATTTTGGTCTTTCCATGTTGTTGTTCTTTTGTGTACATGTTTTGAAGTGTTTTTATTCAGGGATGGTTTTCATCAGACTGACGGCAATGAGTTACCACTGAAACACTTCAATACAGGTCTGTTTGCACGTTTCAGCTGTGTAGAATAGAAAAACATCAGCTAACAACAGCTTTAAAAAGCAAGTCAATCTCAGCTTTTTTTTTTTACAAGGGCTGCTCCGTTAGATTAACCATGATTATGGTTGCCATGATCCTATAGGGGACAGACATCCAAACCACTTGAGTTAAACTGGAGTGAACATTAATCCAGAGTGATTGATGTTTCATCCCTGCCAAACAAGATGCATCATGGGTATTGACAGTAAAAGACATCTCCATAAGATCAGAGCTGACACTCTGAATAAGAGACAAATGCCACGAGGCACCCCAGTTCCTCAACAGAATGGGTCTTTCTGAGCTGAGAAAGTTAACCTCGAAAGAGGACACATAATCAGAGCTTTTTCCAACATGTTTGTTCAGGCACAAAAACAACAGCATGCAACACACAGGTTTGAAGAGATCTGAAGTAAGTCAGGGTACATTTAATGTACTGTAGGGACTCTTTTGTACAGGATTTCTCATAGTGTTAGGGACTTCTCGTGCAGTTTTGGCAGAAGTATTAACTTGTAAGTCAGAAAAAAACAATACTGTCCTCAGGAGCTGCTGTTAAACATTTAATTAGAATTGTATTTTTTTATTAGAATTGTTCTATGCACTGGAGTTTTGACAAACCCTTAACAATGATGGGTTTCTACTACTTGGTTTATAATGATGTCAACTGAGATCAGCAGGCGTGTCTTAGCTTTACTTCCTTGTAAGAACACTCACAGTCAAAGCGATTTGTCTGTTCAGGTCATAGTGAAATAGTAATGGGATATCCAAGGTAGATTAAGTCAAACCAACTACAGAGGTGATGAAAAGTTATGACTCAGCTTGTATAGTAAGAAGGAAGCTGTAAGAAGCTGCTAAATTATCATTAATATGCAATGAAAAAAAAAAAACAGTTGAAGGTTAAACAAATATTGTGAGCACACTTGAGAACACTGTGCTCAAGCACAGTTTTAAGGAAAGAAGTCCAGGATACAGAGGAACAAGGAATTGATAAAGTGGGGTACACTAGACCTTGTGTAGAAGAGATGTATGTTCTGTCTGAAACAACATTGCCGTCATGCCCATACATTGATAGTGTTTCGATATTGTTAGGAAAACAGAGTGTAAGCAGAGTTCACAAAGTTCAGCTTCACACATATGCCGTTAATCACAGCCAGATAATCACAACTTTGTAGAGCAACTTTTCACCATCACAGATAATCACAGCTTTGTGAAGCACCTTTTTACCATCACAGATAATCACAGCTTTGTGAAGCACCTTTTCACCATCACAGATAATCACAGCTTTGTGAAGCACCTTTTCACCATCACAGATAATCACAGCTTTGTGAAGCACCTTTTTACCATCACAGATAATCACAGCTTTGTGAAGCACCTTTTCACCATCACAGATAATCACAGCTTTGTGAAGCACCTTTTTACCATCACAGATAATCACAGCTTTGTGAAGCACCTTTTTACCATCACAGATAATCACAGCTTTGTGAAGCACCTTTTCACCATCACAGATAATCACAGCTTTGTGAAGCACCTTTTCACCATCACAGATAATCACAGCTTTGTGAAGCACCTTTTTACCATCACAGATAATCACAGCTTTGTGAAGCACCTTTTCACCATCACAGATAATCACAGCTTTGTGAAGCACCTTTTTATTCTAGTGTCAGTTCTAACAACCTTGTTCTGTTCTCTGAATAAACTATCACACACAGATTAATAACTTAATAAAACATGACCCTAATGTTCCATTTAATATAGACAATCAGGGGCTCGTTTCTATATGTCATATCAGACTAGTACAACGTTGGGAGCACAATATACAATAGAAGTAGCAATGCTCTCACTACTTGCTCTATGACAGACGTCCCCAATATTCCAATGACCCTCTCTTCTTCTGCTGAGAGTGTGTTGGGGGGTGGGGGTCAAGCTGCTATAACGGGTCCACTTTCTTTTAACTTCCATGTTATGGCCCGCTAACAACATTTATTGTATTTGCAATTGCCGTCCTTTTCATCCTCTTTGAGGAAAACGTTACACGGTTGTTCATTTAAAAAACATTTGCTTATTAATGTGTGCTTTTTTTTCTAGCAGTATCTGTAAGCTAGCTCTGCTAGTATAATGTGTTCTTTGTGTTGCTGTTTGGGCAGATATCACGACTGATTGTCCTGTCCGGTTTGCCTCCTAACACAACCCACAATTTCCCTTCATAATTAGGCTCATTATATTTAGTTTTTTTAAATGTCGCATGAGTTCTAACATATTTAATAATGATTTACTTAAATATTAAAGTAGACTTATTAAATAACTCTTTATTAGTCTGTGTAAGACAATGCGTGTTTATAGTGCAGTTCCAAACATGTACATTACATGGGAATATATAAAATTACATATAGAGTATAAATTAGATAAATTAGATAGAAAACGGGGTGTTAGGCAACACCAACTATGAGTCGACTGGAATATAGAAACAGGTGATAACTGAATGAAATAGCTTTTTTTTTTTATTTGAAATCAACAGATTATGAATGGATGTGTTCTGCACGCCACTACTGGTCTCCACATCTTTTAATGCTATAAACGATGTTTACACTACATTCAGCTCAACTGAACAGACTCCTTTTACACTACATTCATCTCTACTGAAGACTCCTTTTACACTACATTCATCTCTACTGAAGACTCCTTTTACACTACATTCAGCTCTACTGAACAGACTCCTTTTACACTACATTCAGCTCTACTGAACAGACTCCTTTTACACTACATTCATCTCTACTGAAGACTCCTTTTACACTACATTCATCTCTACTGAAGACTCCTTTTACACTACATTCAGCTCTACTGAACAGACTCCTTTTACACTACATTCATCTCTACTGAAGACTCCTTTTACACTACATTCATCTCTACTGAAGACTCCTTTTACACTACATTCAGCTCTACTGAACAGACTCCTTTTACACTACATTCAGCTCTACTGAACAGACTCCTTTTACACTACATTCACCTCTATTGAACAGACTCCTTTTACACTACATTCAGCTCTACTGAACAGACTCCTTTTACACTACATTCAGCTCTACTGAACAGACTCCTTTTACACTACATTCAGCTCTACTGAACAGACTCCTTTTACACTACATTCACCTCTACTGAACAGACTCCTTTTACACTACATTCACCTCTATTGACAGACTCCTTTTACACTATATTCAGCTCTATTGACAGACTCCTTTTACACTACATTCAGCTCTATTGAACAGACTCCTTTTACACTACATTCACCTCTATTGAAAAGACTCCTTTTACACTACATTCACCTCTACTGAACAGACTCAAATAAGTGTAGCCATCTCTTAGGAAGGTGTGTACTGAAATAATAAGGGTAGAGTACAGTACACAGGGTACATATCTCGACCTGCGGGGCACAGAACAATACAAGAACACAGGAACACTTACGAATGAGAGGCGGCTGTTCGACTATCAGTGCTCGAGTTGAGCGATCCCCAAACTCCAACCAGTCACTTCTTAAAAGACTCCAAAGATTCAGGAGCAACAAAGTGGCTTGGTGGCATACGCTAATGTGTAACACTAAAGACCTGGGTAGTGTTCTAATGTGTAACACTAAAGACCTGGGTAGTGTTCTAATGTGTAACACTAAAGACCTGGGTAGTGTTCTAATGTGTAACACTAAAGACCTGGGTAGTGTTCTAATGTGTAACACTAAAGACCTGGGTAGTGTTCTAATGTGTAACACTAAAGACCTGGGTAGTGTTCTAATGTGTAACACTAAAGACCTGGGTAGTGTTCTAATGTGTAACACTAAAGACCTGGGTAGTGTTCTAATGTGTAACACTAAAGACCTGGGTAGTGTTCTAATGTGTAACACTAAAGACCTGGGTAGTGTTCTAATGTGTAACACTAAAGACCTGGGTAGTGTTCTAATGTGTAACACTAAAGACCTGGGTAGTGTTCTAATGTGTAACACTAAAGACCTGGGTAGTGTTCTAATGTGTAACACTAAAGACCTGGGTAGTGTTCTAATGTGTAACACTAAAGACCTGGGTAGTGTTCTAATGTGTAACACTAAAGACCTGGGTAGTGTTCTAATGTGTAACACTAAAGACCTGGGTAGTGTTCTATAAAAAAAAGAACTCTGCTCATAACAGCAGACCACTGGTGTGTCTAACAGAAGTACTGTAACCCCACTCAACACACCAGTACACCAGTCTGATTCAAGCATGCCCATATACATACAGCAGTGTGCAAATAGGGTTAGGGATAGCGGCACATCTTGTATCTAAACAATAATGTTCAATGCAAGATGTAATGTGGGTATTTGTAAATAATAAATGGTAAGCATTGTTAGAATTTGAAACATGTTCTGGTCTCATTCTTACAGCGTAACAGTAGTTAATTTCATGTTTACCATCATTTATAAACCTTAGACTCTTTGAAATTATATTAACAAGAGTTCTACAGAGACTGTGTTTTCAAATCCAGTGATTTCAGACAATTCACACTCCATGCTTAGACTCCCTGTAAAGACTGTAGCCAAAGCTAAGGCTTTGAAATCTATAATTTCAATACTTTGTAGCTGGGTTTATTCATGCTGGGTTTATTCATACATCTGTTGGCAGAAGATGCTGATCTGCGCTGGAGCGAACAGGTTCCGCAGACAATGAGATCACAGGTGCTGAAAAGCCACACCTGGAACGTGTCACGGGCGATACAGTACCTTAGGCAATTCAAACAGACACCAGGAAATTAGACACAAGAAACACACTCAAAGGTGTGAAAGTCACAGGTTAGGGTGGCATAAAGAAATAAAAGTCTTGGATAATCAATGGGCTGGTTGTTTTTTTCTCTCTCTTGCACCAGACAATTGCATTATCTGAATTATCTAACAAAGCTGAAACCACTATACCCATCCGGGCTGCACCTTGTGTAACTTCAACCTGTTTATTTTTAAGTGAAATGTAACCCCTGACCTGTCCAGCAGACAAACAAAGCTATTCACATTTCAGACATGTCAATCAATCGCCAAGGCTGATTGGCAGGGTACAGATCTATGGCCAGGCTGGCACCTGACTCCTATACCTCCAGTTTAAATCTATAGTGAGCACTGTGCTGAATCCCCACATACATATTCATTCATTTACCTGTCTAGAACACCCACTTTTAGTTAGTCCCCTAGGTGGTTGTAATATGCATTTGAATGACACTGATGTATTGTTGCATTACATTCTGGAGCCAGGCATCTCCTCAGTAAAGTGATCATGGTAAATGGATCACTATTACTGTGCTGTTGAGTTGAATCACAGTGGGATTAACCTGCAACTCAATCGCCAGGTTAGGTTTCGCTGCCTAATAAATGCTATTGACTGACCCCGTTACAATTCCCCTTGACCTGATGCAGGACACTGTTGAGAACAGGAGGCAAAGTCTAATGCTAAAGTCCTGGAACAACTACAGGTAACGGCTGCCTCTTGCTTTTTTCACCCACAAGGCTTATAAAAATGAAGATTTCACCATTTGCATGTAACAAAAAGTACTTATTATGCCATCATTAGCCAAGTTATTTATCTATTTGACCATATGGAGCATTATTTCCACATATAGTAACATAATCCAAGGTATCTTAATCATTTGAGGAGTATAGATGAGCCCAATGGCCTCCTTTCATTCACACATTTTATTCTGTTCTTCTGGATAAAAAGTTATACTGATATCAAAGGGATAGTTTAGTGTCCATGATAAGTCTTGTACTGTGTGGTGAGGGAGCATAACTGGGCATTTTAAACTGGGGAGAAAATGATTGGGCACTCTAAATTGGGCGTGCTGGTGATGTCATTCCTCCAGTACAAGCCAGAAGTGGAGCAATGCTCTTGGTGTGCAATAAGTAGTCCTTGTGAAAGCTCTCGATAGGCTGCGGTAGCACAAACGGGATCTCATACAAAGTGAACCCATTAGCCAAGGAGTTTGTGCAGAGGGGTGAAATTTCCATTTGACAGATTCACTTCAAACAACATGAAGACACATACACTGACAATGTACAGAAAAGAAACCCAGGGCACAAAGAATACCAATCTTAACCTAGGCTATGAGAATATTGGACACAACATATTAACAGGTCAATAGATGAGCTCTGTTAGAATTGGTTTTCAGAGATTCATTGATCTCCACTGACTGTTTTATTAGAATTCAATAACTGTGTTTGCCAACGCACCATAGACAGAAGCAAAGTGTTCAGTAAAACTGATCTGTTCAAGGGCTTCGAACTTTGAATATCATTGTCTGCTTTGCTTTTGAACATGATATGCCACAAATATCAGCTACTAGGCAGCAGTGTGGAGTAGTGGTTAGGGCTTTGGACTCTTGACCGGAGGGTTGTGGGTTCAATCCCAGGTGGAAGACACTGCTGCTGTACCCTTGAGCAAGGTAGTTTACCTAGATTGCTCCAGTAAAAACCCAAC
The DNA here is from genome assembly GCF_902713425.1 of Acipenser ruthenus. NCBI lineage: Eukaryota > Metazoa > Chordata > Actinopteri > Acipenseriformes > Acipenseridae > Acipenser > Acipenser ruthenus. Next base: position 105,796,774 of record NC_081192.1, on the reverse strand, counting down.
TGTATAAATGGGTAATTGTATGTAAAAATAATGTGATATCTTGTAACAATTGTAAGTCGCCTTGGATAAGGGTGTCTGCTAAGAAATAAATAATAATAATAATAATACAATATATGATGCTCTGCATAACCACAGTAGAGCTATCCATATTACTGGTAATTCAATAAGCACTATCATTGAAACGCTTCATTCAAATTACAGTCATATTTTCAAGGGTTTACTACGAACAAATTGGTTATTAACACTCAGAAAATGAAGATAGTTCCGTTCACTCTGAGATTAAAAAAGAAAATAAATCTCGAGAGAATGTACTTAACAAAATCTACATGTGTCAAGTGTCTGGATTTACATATCTTTAATTTTTTTTAAAAAACTGGCACATTTAGAAGGGATGGTGTTGCTTAATTTGTAAGGTTTAAAAATGAAGGTAAACATGGAATTAATCACTTTGTTAAGCTATAAGGATGAGACCAGGTCATGTGTCAAATCTTAAAGGATACAACATAAGGGTACTCAAGATGGCTTCACATCTACTCGCATGGACCTTTCAGAACTACATTCCCCATCATCCTCCTGCTCACTGGTAAATCCATCTTAGTTACATGATGGGATGATGGGAAATGTAGTTCGGTACGGGTACACGTGAAGCCATCTTGAAGCAGGGAATGCAATTTACAATTTTAAAAAAGTGGTCAAAATGCAAAAAAACCCCCCAAAACAACAATACACATACCTTACGTAAACAGTTATAGCAACATATGGGAACATGCAACACAATAAAATAAAAAGGTCCTTATGTACCCTTTAACAATGTTTACCATTTATTAGTTCCAAATACCAATCATTACATTGTACATTGAAGGTTATTGTTTAGATACAATATGTGGCACTAGTATTAACAGAGATAGACAATTGATCCACTGGAGAGACAGCCTCAGACGCTACACCGATGGTCCTGATGATCTAGAAGTATTGGGAGCTTCTCTGTCTGTGTATGCCTGGGATTTATACTCTAGTAGGTCCAGAGCTTACAGGACTACAGTTTGTTTCTGTTATCTTACTAATTATAACAGAAACAAGTTATTCAGCTGTTACTGTTACCTTATCATTCGTCATGCCAACCTACGGCCAACTGGTGTTGCCTTAGCAACTCTACTTATTCCAAAGTCACCTCCAGCAAACGGGTTTAACATTACCAACACATTTTCTTTCACATGATTACCAATACATGTGTACTGTACAGATTGCTAGATTCAATACTGTGTATTGGTTTTAGATCAGTATTTGCCATGGTGACACACTATTCTCGTAACGCTGGATGTGGGCAAGTGAGGTTGAGAATCACATGACCCTTGCACTGTCCACTGCAGCCCACAGATGAAACATATCGGTGTTATACTGAAATACACTGAAACCTGTGCAACTCTGATATGCTTCCCCACAATCAGCTTTGAGGTTCCTTCAGATGCCACTTCAGAAGATGTAAATGGGAACTCCAGTCCTGGAGGGCACTTCTACACCAGGTTTAAAAGGTACAGTATGACAAAATCACTGAAACTGCTTTGGGACCTGTATGGAGGTTTAATTGGTTCAATTAAACAAATCCTGTAAAATCATGACTGAAATAAACCCCTGGTCTGTAAGGGACAGAACAGTGGAATAAACCCCTGGACTGTAAGAGACAGAACAGTGGAATAAACGCCTGGTCTGTAAGAGACAGAACAGTGGAATAAACCCCTGGTCTGTAAGGGACAGAACAGTGGAATAAACGCCTGGTCTGTAAGAGACAGAACAGTGGAATAAACCCCTGGTCTGTAAGGGACAGAACAGTGGAAAAAACCCCTGGTCTGTATGGGACAGAACAGTGGAATAAACCCCTGGTCTGCAAGGGACAGAACAGTGGAATAAACCCCTGGTCTGTAAGGGACAGAACAGTGGAATAAACCCCTGGTCTGTAAGGGACAGAACAGTGGAATAAACCCCTGGTCTGTAAGGGACAGAACAGTGGAATAAACCCCTGGTCTGTAAGGGACAGAACAGTGGAATAAACCCCTGGCCTGTAAGGGACAGAACAGTGGAAAAAAACCCTGGTCTGTAAGGGACAGAGTTGTGGAATAAACCCCTGGTCTGTAAGGGACAGAGTTGTGGAATAAACCCCTGGTCTGTAAGGGACAGAACAGTGGAATAAACCCCTGGTCTGTAAGGGACAGAACAGTGGAATAAACCCCTGGTCTGTAAGGGACAGAACAGTGGAATAAACCCCTGGCCTGTAAGGGACAGAACAGTGGAAAAAAACCCTGGTCTGTAAGGGACAGAGTTGTGGAATAAACCCCTGGTCTGTAAGGGACAGAGTTGTGGAATAAACCCCTGGTCTGTAAGGGACAGAGTTGTGGAATAAACCCCTGGTCTGTAAGGGACAGAACAGTGGAATAAACCCCTGGTCTGTAAGGGACAGAACAGTGGAATAAACCTCTGGTCTGTAAGAGACAGAGTTGTGGAATAAACCCCTGGTCTGTAAGAAACAGAGTTGTGGAATAAACCCCTGGTCTGTAAGGGACAGAGTTGTGGAATAAACCCCTGGTCTGTAAGAGACAGAGTTGTGGAACAAACCCCTGGTCTGTAAGAGACAGAGTTGTGGAATAAACCCCTGGTCTGTAAGAGACAGAGTTGTGGAATAAACGCCTGGTCTATAAAGGACAGAACAGTGGAATAAACCCCTGGTCTGTAAGGGACAGAGTTGTGGAATAAACCCCTGGTCTGTAAGAGTCAGAGTTGTGGAATAAACCCCTGGTCTGTAAGGGACAGAGTTGTGGAACAAACCCCTGGTCTGTAAGGGTATAGAATGGCAGAGAACACAAATAAAGGAGTTGAAAGATGTACAAAAATTAAACATTAGAAAAATGCAGATGATATAAAATGGTGGGTAATTCCTAAAATCACTTCAGAATTTCACCTTTTAGTCTTTTCTGAAGCAGTACCCGTGGTTGAAAAATAAGATCTGTTAGTAAGCTTGGAAACAGAGAATTACAAATATGGTAACGTATATTTTTTGTGAAATTAAAGCCGTAAGACATGAATTAATATGGTACTCACTTGCACTTCTTTTTCAATCAATTTAAATCCATTTATCAGGGCCTTGTTACAGCCTTGTCCTTCCCGCATAAAAGATTAATTCTCAAACTGAACACAGTAGTGATTCAAGGAAATGCATGCACATGGATTAGGGAGTGGTTAACATGTAGAAAACAGAAAGTACTGATTAGAGGAGAAACCTCAAAATGGAGCGAGGTAACCAGTGGTGTACCACAGGGATCAGTATTAGGCCCTCTGCTATTCCTAATCTACATTAAAGATTTAGATTCTGGTATAGTAAGCAAACATTGTTAAATTTGCAGGTGACACAAAAATAGGAGGAGAGGCAAACACTGTTGCAGCAGCAAAGGTCATTCAAAATGATCTAGACAGCATTCAGAATTGGGCAGACACATGGCAAATGACATTTAATAGAGAAAAGTGTAAAGTATTGCATGCAGGCAATAAAAATGTGCATTATAAATATCATATGGGAGATACTGAAATTGAAGAAGGGAACTATGAAAAAGACCTAGGAGTTTATGTTGACTCAGAAATGTCTTCATCTAGACAATGTGGGGAAGGTATAAAAAGGCCAACAAGATGCTCGGATATATTGTGAGAAGTGTTGAATTTAAATCAAGGGAAGTAATGTTAAAACTTTACAATGCATTAGTAAGACCTCACCTAGAATATTGTGTTCAGTTCTGGTCACCTCGTTATAAAAAGGATATTGCTGCTCTAGAAAGAGTGCAAAGAAGAGCAACCAGAATTATCCCAGGTTTAAAAGGCATGTCGTATGCAGACAGGCTAAAAGAATTGAATCTATTCAGTCTTGAACAAAGAAGACTACGCGGCGATCTGATTCAAACATTCAAAATTCTAAAAGGTATAGACAATGTCGACCCAGGGGACTTTTTTGACCTGAAAAAAGAAACAAGGACCAGGGGTCACAAATGGAGATTAGATAAAGAGGCATTCAGAACAGAAAATAGAAGGCACTTTTTTACACAGAGAATTGTGAGGGTCTGGAACTAACTCCCCAATAATGTTGTTGAAGCTGACACCCTGGGATCCTTCAAGAAGCTGCTTGATGAGATTCTGGGATCAATAAGCTACTAACAACCAAACGAGCAAGATGGACTGAATGGCCTCCTCTCATTTGTAAACTTTCTTATCTTCTTATGTTCTTATGTTCTTAATTACTGAACTGACAAGTCTAGAGCCTTGACCAACACGTATTGCATTGTTTCACTGAGAAATTCATTGAACAGATGAGGACCTGGTTGGACCACAGTCCTGGTTTGCAATGTACTGCAGTGAGCACCGCGGGTATAAAACGCCCCTTTAGCTTACATGACCTCCTTTAGTATTACTGTAGGGATTCTAGAATCCCCATGGCTGCGCTTGCTGCAATGATAAGAGACACACAGTCTGATAGATGTCATGAAGGCTGCCTGATCTCTCTGATTAAACAACTTTAACCACTAGGGTTCCCCCAAAGCAACCCACTTTCATTTCCACAGCCGTGCGGAATCCCAGCTTGACTCCCACAACGTCACAATGCATGATCTATGGGCAGCCAATCACACTCAGCTCTGTCATTCCAAATCCTAAGTGCCATTTACTCTTTATTAAAAATGCCTTTTAATTATTCAGCAGGCTCCCCGTCATTTGTCCCCAGGGTTGCCTAATTCTGCTTCAATGTAGCTCATTGCGCCTGTCCAGATGCTGCATTATGCTGATGCTGTTTTTTTAATAGTAAGAGGCTAGCATGAAATTTACTTTCACTATCCCTCACCAGCTTGGTCTTTGGTGTTATAGCTCACACTGTCCCATTAATCCCGCCCACAATCAACTTCACGTTTCCATTCCAATATAATATGTTGGTGTCTGCTTATTACACCCCATCCAAAGTGTAGCCTTCCGGGGAATACGTGTATACTGTATACTGTGTACACACACACACACACACACACACACACACACACACACACACCATATGAGGCACTTAACCTCCAAGTATTCAATGCAGCAAAACAGGACAAATTACACATTCAAGGTTGCTCTGGCATTAATGTTGCTGCTCGTTGCATAAATTCACGCAGACTTCTAATATGTTCTGGAAATACTAACATTATGCAAAGCATATCAGGAACTATTAGAAAATAAAGGACGGTGGACGTCACAAGGCAATTTATACAAAGGAAGTGAACCCTTTCATTAAAGGTGCAGTTAAACTAGAGGACTTAGCTGTTACTTAGCTGCTCATTAAATGGGAAGAAGAAAATATTTAGCATCGGGGGATAGCAGCATGACACTAAGCACCCAGATACTACCCCGACTGCAACTGCAAACAGGGAATTGAGGGACATTGCATCAGACACATTTAAGATATGACAAACATCCCACAAGACAACTACTGGGGTCTGATATGGGGAAAACATTGCACAGGATTGTAATACAAGTCAGTAAATACACACTCAAACAAAAGAAGGCAGGAAATGACCAATAGACTAAAATAGTAAGCCAGGAGAGCCCAGAATTAGGGATATAAAAACGGTCTCGTATCCCATCCAGACATACCTCTTTGAGAGTCTAAATTCCAGTACGGATCTGTGGTCCGTATTAGTGTTTCTGAAAATATCAGTGTTAACTTGTTCAGTGGACAAGTATAAAAAAAACACAATACAAAATGTTAAGTGCACTTTCTACTGCATGTTCCAACCATCTACATTTTAAAAACACAGAAAGCAAGCAAAAAAAGCTGCTGGACCAGGTTGTGTGTATAATGATGTGTAAACTGGACAGGTCCACGACCATTGTGTGGACCTGACTTCCTTAAGGTGTACCAGAATTCCATAGATTTGGATCAGAACACTCATGGTGTCTGGTCCCATTTGCATCCCTAACCAGAACATAATGAGGCTGTGTCCGCTTTAGGAGGATTGAAAAACTGAGCGCAACATGTGTCTATTTACTTACTGTTGCTCTATTCATCTACCGTACTCCGTAACCCAAAGATATCTACAGTACAAAGAGACAAATAGCCTCCCAACTGCATTTTTAAATGCATAGATTTTCATGTTTTGAGGGCCCTAAAAAGGGGCGAGCGACGAACACACCGATGCAATGTATTCTTTACTATGCCTACCTATGTACAATGAAAAGACCGTTTACAGCCTTGGTAAGCCAGTCAAAATATCAGCGCATCAGATGAGAGGAAAATATTTTTCCAATTGGCTTTTGAAACACTCCATGTGGAACTTAATTATCATTGATTGGTACTCGATTGTAAATGTGCAGGTGGACAGTGTTTCTTGTTTTGAAATCAGCAGGTTAATGAATGGATTTACTGAATACCTGCTGGTAAATACTTCTTAAAGACAATTCCAAGTATGAGTACCGAGCTCCTGCACACCCCTAGAAGTTATGGTACTAAAAAATACTGGGATTAATTTTATAACTAATGGCTTACTCTCCTTTGCAGAAAATAAATCTGTATAAACACTCAAAACAGAAAGAATAAACAGCATCACTCTTGCCTGCCATACAGCAGCATGGAATCTACAGCAGCATCCACTGATAACAGCGTGCTAGCGATGGATACGGCTCTGCCTCCTTCCTGCATCTTACATCACATTCCAAGGAATGTGTTCTGACTCCAGCAGCAGTTTGTTTGAATCAGGTGGCATGGACAGGGCCAGTCTTAAGCGGGTCTCGGTATGAGCCTGATAATCTTACCTTCTCTGCTCCTGGTGTTGGAGTCACTACAAGCTTTGGTTCTGGTGCCATTTGTACAGCTTCAGCAAAGCAAACTCCCATTTCAGCTACAAGCCCTAAAACACAAATAACTGGATTAGCAACCTGTATGACACTTGCACCTCGCATTTTTATAGAATCGTACCCAGTAACAGGGGCCACCACTGAATGTAAATAGCCACGTGTTTGTAAATCATAGTCTATTTTATACTGCAAAACAGGTATAACACATAACCCTATAAACATGCGTGTGCCCCTTCATTACACCAGAAACAGAACAGCGGCTTGCACCAATGAGCAGAAATACACCACTAGCTGCAAAACAGGCTTGCAAGCATCGTGCACAGCCAGGGCGAGAAAAGCTGTGTAATGCTTTGATTGGTTAACATCAACAGCCATACAGAAAGGGAGTGTGTCAATCTGACATTGCAAATTGACCGATAGGATTAATTTATTTTTTATTACGATTACTAGCGTTTTGGGGTTTTTTTTAGTGCTTCTGAGGCGGGTCTGAGAATCGAAGAAGATTTGACAACTACAAAAATGTCAACAGTAAATACACTTTGAGTGGCAGTATTTAAGCTGATCATTATCGGACAGTCTGCGTTCAATTGAAAGGGACCATAACAGAAGCAGATTTGAAAGGAAAAAAAAAGAGTTTAGGACATTGTGGTAAAGTGGCTTGCAGTGTGCAGGTGCAGGAGTGATGCGGTGAATAATGAAAAGGCAGACAACAAGAATCCAAGTGCAACGGTGGTTTATTTACAATCCCGGTCTGGCGACCGCAAATAATAAACCCAGCAATGGGTATTGCACTGTTATCAAAAACGGGTTTACAGTCCCAACTAATAAGCAATTAGCAAAAGAATACAATACAAAACAGGTTCACCAGTCCTGGGTGCATGTTATAGTGCTCTTAGTGCAGGTACAATTGAAACAGTGACTTTATGGTACAGTGCTGTTCCGGGTTCGTGCTGGCTGTTGTGATAAACAATAAAAGAAGAAGCGAAAGAGAAGTTGCAGGCTTCTTGCTTTCGAGTCCAGATAAGTGTAGTTTATTGAAGATAAAAGTTCTGAGTTGCAAAGTTACATCCAGACATCTTAAAGGTTACATGGTGACAACAGTTTGCAGGTATCCTCTCTCCAAGCACGGATCAGAGCAATACAAAGAACATTTCAGTATTCTCAGTTTAAATGCAGTCTTTCAGTGACATCATGATTTTTCTTTAAACCAATCAGACAAAGACACAAATCTCTTATCACTTGGTTAATTGTCCATTGTCCTAACCCTAGCTTCCAAGCATCTGGTTCAATCCAGTTTCTCTTTGAAGTAGTTAGTTTCTATAACCCGCCTAAGAAAACCTGTTTTATATCTAATCTGTAAATATGTTTAACAACGTGTTGGTACCTCTAACACAAAAACAATGATCCACCCTAAAAGGCAAATGCCTTTCATGTTAGAACTGGACATCAAAGGATAGGCCAACACCTATTTCAGAATGTCTTGGAGCCTTGTCCTAGCAAAGACAAAAGTGACCAGAAAGATCTTTATCAACTTACTGTCTAACTAGGAATTTAACCAGAATCTGACTTAATGTTTAACCCATTCTGTGAGGTTGTATTCGAAGACCAAAAATTCATTTATATCTAAATAAAATGTTCCAACACTGGCCCTTGGCGACAGCTCCAGAACGTGTTAGTCATCTACTAATAACAACAAGTAACAATTAGAGACAAACAAAACAAACACTCACAATACACAAATCACAGGTCCTTCCAGGTTGCTCTCTAACCAAAACGAAGTAACAGATTACATCGCTTCATCCCCTATTTGTACCGTCACACATGACCCCTTGGTAAACGATTGCAGCCGTTCCTCCAATCCGCGGCTGCCACATCATTTCCCTTCCGGGTCGATGAGTTAGTGCACTGAAGCCCCGCCCCCTTTCTAGATGACCGACCTCCTTTTAACCCTGGGAATGAAGTGTCAGGCCAAACAGTCCTGGGTACTCTGTTCCCATTACTTAGCGCCCTCACAGGTCGGGAGGGAGATTTACAACCAAAAATCATTCTATTTCCGTCACATATCCCACTGCTCAGAGTGGAGCCGAAGGAACACTCGGCTGACTCTATCTTTCCCATTACTCCCCCCACCCAGGAAAAATAATCTGCATTTTGATGGTCTTTCCCCGCATGGTGTACTATATGGTACATGAAGGGCTGCAACGCCAGATGCCACCGAGTTATCCGACCATTGCTGTCCTTCATTGTGCTTAACCACTTGAGTGGGGCGTGGTCTGTGACAAGATCAAATGTATGTCCCAGCAGGTAATATCATAAAGCGCGAGAAGCCCATTTAATGGCCAAACAGTCCTTTTCTACCACGGAGTAGTTGCGCTCCCGAGGGAGCATCTTTTTACTTATATACAATATCGGGTGTTCTACTCCGTCAACCTTTTGGGACAAGACCGCACCCAAACCCACATCCGACGCATCGGTGTGGCGGATGAATCTCTTGGTGAAATCAGGTGTGATGAGAGTGGGGGCCTGGCAGAGTCTTCGCTTAATAGTATCAAACACCCCGACACTCTGCTGACCACTTAATTAAATTTGGAGCACTCTTTTTGGTGAGATCTACTAAAGGGTTAACCACTGTGGCATACTCGGGGATAAAGCGGCAGTAATAACCGGCTAATCCCAGTAGCGACCTCACCTGAGTCTTGGTTTTGGGGATTGCTACGTCTACCAAAGCCTGAATTTTGGTGACAATGGGTTCACCCTTCCATTCCCCATAAAAAATCCCAAATATTGAGTCTCTGTTTTGGCAAACGCACATTTTCCCAAGTTAGCTGTCAGCCAGGCTACACTTAGAGACTGAAGGACGGCTGTAATCCTAGCCAAATGCTCTCGCCAGGTGGAGCTGTAAATAACCACGTCATCAATATACGCTGCTGCATATTCATGATGTGTGCGTAAAACCTGATCCATCAGTCTCTGAAAGGCAGCGGGCACACCATGTAGCCCAAACGGCATGGTTTTGAAATGAAACAGCCCTTCAGGAGTTGAAAATGCGGTTTTCTCTCTAGAACTGCGGGTTAAGGGGATCTGCCAGTATCCCTTTGTCAGGTCCAGATTAGAGATAAACTTCGCCTTTCCCAGTCTATCTAGAAGCTTGTCGACCCGAGGCATGGGGTACGCATCGAACTTGGCAATAGCGTTTACCTTATGGAAATCAACGCAGAAGTGGTTGGTGCCGTCCTTTTTGGCCACTATCACAATTGGACTGCACCACTCGCTCCTTCACCCGAAGTTCAAGCATCGCCCATACCTCTTTGCGAATGCCACTTCGTCGACTTTCTGGGATCCGGTAAGGTCTCTCTCGTACTGTGACACCTGAGGGAGAGATAATGTCATATTCAACAAGGTTAGTTCTGCCGGGCAAGTCAGAAGAAACATTGCTGAACTCAATAAGCTTACACAGTTCTCATTGTTGATCTGGAACCAATTGTTCGCCCATTGAAATGAATTTAGTGCTAGGAGTCTGTAGACAGGAGCCTAAACCATCCTCTACTTCGCCTGGGGCTATAAATAAGACCTCCCTTGCCTGCCAGGGTTTTAATACATTTACATGATAAATTTCACGTTCATTACGGCGATCGGGCTGTCTAATTTCATAATTCACTTTTCCTATAGCCCGAATACGAAATACCCCTACCATTTAGCACATAATTTCGATTCTGAGGAGGGAAGCAGCATTACCTTGTCTCCCGGTCGAAAGGTTAGAATTAGTGCATTTTGTAATGTTGCTGTTGCCGGTGCTGAGCCGATTTGAGGTTGTCCTGGGCCAAACGACCGACCAAATCCAGGCGATCTCTTAGTAGGAGCTCATGCTTCACTACATTTTTGGATGAGCCTTTGTGCTCCTCCCAACCCTCTCTCAACAGATCGAGGATGCCACGAGGCTATCAGCCGTACAAGAGCTCGAAGGGGGAGAACACTGTCAAACTCTGCGGCACCTCTCTCACAAAAAGGAGGTAGGGAAAATGAAAATGCCCAATGTTTTTCTCTTGATTTACAAAATGTCTCAGCATCTGCTTTAAGGTCTGATTAAAATGTTCCACCAAACCATCTGTCTGTGGATGATAAACATATGTCCTGATGGGATGTATTTTTAACATTTTATAGACTTGCTGTAATGTATTAGACAAAAAGCTGGTTCCATGATCAGTCAAAATCTCCTTGGGGATCCCTACTCTAGCCATAATCTGCACTAATTCTGTGGCTATCGCAGCGGCACTAGTGGACCTCAATGGAACTGCTTCCGGGTATCGCGTTGCATAATCTACCACCACTAATGTATGTGTATATAAGAAGCTTGCACTTACAGGTAAAGACGTGTTATTCTTTTAAGAAGCTTGCACTTACAGGTAAACATGCTATTCTGTTAAGAAGCTTGCACTTACAGGTAAAGACGTGCTATTCTGTTAAGAAGCTTGCACTTACAGGTAAAGACGTGCTATTCTATTAAGAAGCTTGCACTTACAGGTAGACATGCTATTCTGTTAAGAAGCTTGCACTTACAGGTAAAGACGTGCTATTCTGTTAAGAAGCTTGCACTTACAGGTAAATACATGCAATTCTGTTAAGAAGCTTGCACTTACAGGTAGACATGCTATTCTGTTAAGAAGCTTGCACTTACAGGTAAAGACGTGTTATTCTGTTAAGAAGCTTGCACTTACAGGTAAAGACGTGCTATTCTGTTAAGAAGCTTGCACTTACAGGTAAAGACGTGCTATTCTGTTAAGAAGCTTGCACTTACAGGTAAAGACGTGTTATTCTGTTAAGAAGCTTGCACTTACAGGTAGACATGCTATTCTGTTAAGAAGCTTGCACTTACAGGTAAAGACGTGTTATTCTGTTAAGAAGCTTGCACTTACAGGTAAAGACGTGTTATTCTGTTAAGAAGCTTGCACTTACAGGTAAAGACGTGCTATTCTGTTAAGAAGCTTGCACTTACAGGTAGACATGCTATTCTTTTAAGAAGCTTGCACTTACAGGTAAATACATGCTATTACGTTAAGTCCAAGCTCCAAAACCATTTATCATCTATAACCACAAGCCCTTTTCTATAACCACTGGACCACACAGGAGGCTGTGTGGTCCAGTGGTTAAAGAAAAGGGCCTGTAACCAGGAGGTCCCCTGTTCAAATCCCACCTCGGCCACTGACTCATTGTGTGACTCTGAGCAAGTCACTTAACCTCGTTGTGCCTTAATTGAAAGAACACAGGAGGACAATGTGTAGCCAGGTACACACTGGAGACTAAAATAGCAGCTTGTTTCTAAGGCAATGTGCTGTTTATATAGATACATTGTGACTGCATTGACCTTTAATTTGAGTCAAATATCTTTTCTCCTCAATAAATGACTCGGTCAATAAATGTCGAGTCACGCTGAATCTGCTTGACGTTTTGAGCTGGGTTAATCCAACATGATGGGTTATCATTTTCCTTTTTTTTTTTACTTGTTACTAAACACTAATTATCATTGGAGTGACTTGAATCTAATTTAATTACATGTTACGGTTTTGGGTAGAATACTGACAGCCTTCTATAAAAATAAATCATTGTTTACATTATCTAATAAAGGATGTGATCTTAGCAAAAAATCGGAGACGATTACCTGAATTGAAATCAATTCTGCTCCGCAAAAAGTCCAATACAATAAGTTTGTTTCATGCAATCTTTTTGTATCCGATTGGTGACTGACCAATTGATCTTCCAGGAGAGGGGGTTGATTTCAGCCTATTCCCAGGGTTAGCCACAACGGGACTAGAGCAATTTACAGTAGCATGCAGTACACCTCCCTTATAAGATTACTGCAGAAGGGCTGGATTGCAGCAGCCCGTTATCTTTAGGGGTAGTCCCAGATAGGCATTGCAAACCAGTGGAGTAAAATGCTCGAATACGTTCTAGCTGTGACATAATCCTTCAGGATGCAAGAGGTTAACAATGAAAGGGAGCCTTTAGACTGCTGCACCCGGACACCTGCTGGTAACATGAAAGCAATGGCTTTACTGGAGCACTAACTACATTCAAAATAATGTTTAAAAACACAAAAGCAACACAATATATAACATCCATTTCCCTGGCAGTTCGTTTCTTAGTTTAGTTTATAGTTTAACATATAGTATTGTGAGGAAGGGAGGTTGTGAACCTGCTGTTACACAACGCTTCACCTATGAGCGTGTGTGTAACTCTTCAGAGCAACTCTTATATATGGTATTGTGAGGAAGGGAGGTTGTGAACCTGCTGTTATACAACACTTCACCTATAAGTGTGTGTGTAACTCTTCAGAGCAACTGTAATATATAGTATACAATACAGTTTCAGACGATCAAGACAAACAGCCCAGGATCATATACAATTGTAAGGGAATTTAATTTAATTTAATTTATTTGATATAAGTCCATGTACAATAAAAATAAATAAATAAATAAATAAATAAATAAATAATCTTACAGAATAAATGAACAGTATGTTGACCTAATACCCAGGATAACCCAAAAAGTCAACCATATGGACTTATTTCAGAATGAAGAGACAGCATAGTGTTATGATTAGTATTATTGCAACATATACAAAAATGTACCACTGTAAAAATAGATCATCATAGGCATTCAGAAAAACAATGTTACTCAATCTGAAGTCTCCTATTAGCTAAAAAAATCTTTACAGCCTTCTTAAACACATTAAGACTGTCCAAATTCTTAATGAGATTTGGAAGCGAATTCCATCTGTAAACCGGTAAAATAAAAAGTATTCATGGTTGAACTGGTTACCTTTGGAACTGAAGAATAATGAACACTGTTTCTAGTAAAGTAACTATGTTGATCTACCACTTTCTTAAAATGATTACGTAAATAATCGATTGATAAGTTTTTAGGAATTCTGTATACATGATTCAATTTTAGTTTAACTCTATCACTAACATTGAGAAGTCCAATACTGTTTAGTTCTTTCTGTCTAATATGTGATCTGAAGTCCATGCCTTTTTTAAAGCAAATTACTTCATTTTGTGTCACTTGTAACCTATTCTTCAGTTTTTGGGTAAGATCTGAGTACCAAGATTTATACAAGTAGTCAAAATGGCATTGAATCAAAGCATGACAGACCATCTTTTTAATTTTCCCATTAAAAAATCTGGCTTGCCGATATAGAAATTTCAGCCAAGAGTTACTTCTCTTTATAATGTGATGTGCCACAGAATCTTAGTGGGTACCATCCCTTCTTTGTGTAAGGGAGCCCAACACAACAGAACATACAGTATTTTGACACAACAATTGAGTTGAATTATCGTATGTCATTTTAGATTCTGCACTTAACATGGCATCCTTACTGAGTTCAGTCAAGTCAAATATTGACTCGGTGGTTGAAACGATGCCTGCATCATTTTATGTCCAGTCGAATGCTGATGGGATAAAGTTATTGAGGGACAATTTTAAATCGGAGCCGATGCATTTCAGCATTCACTGCCCGACAGATGTTTGGAAGCAGAGTCTTTCCTGATAGCCAGTGACAGAAGGAAAACTTACAATGTTCTTTAAGGAAGCTGGCTTTAAAAGCAAAAAAAATCCCCCCCCCCCCCCCCCACCCCTTGACCAGCTACTCTGTTTGTGTTGAAATCAACAGAGGAGATGAACAATGACAAGCAATTAAAACTGAGTACTGACAGTAAAGGAAGATACCATTTTCAACACACACTGAATACAAAAAACAAAAATACCTGACAAACATAATGCTGTTTGTCTGTCAGGCTAGGACAAAAGACTGTATTTTTGTATAGTATTATCTTTATTAGTTTATGAAAAATAAGAGACTGAAATAACCGATTCATGTTCCCTGTGTCCCAGCTCAGAATTTGTTTTAGAGGTTTTGTCACTCATAAGCTCAGCACAATATACACTGCTATTATTTAAAACAAATCACAAGATAACATTTAAGAACAGCAAAATTGACGGCACTCCTACATACAGTACTTGGACTTACTGGGTGACCAGTTTTTGAAGTCATTCTATGATACCAAACTTACCTGACTTTGTCCAAGCCTTTTGTTTTAAATAAATCTAATGTCTGCTCTATAACCTTCTTATCACTTCCAGTGAACACCTCTGCACTCAAAACAGCAGCTCTGACAAATCCCAGATCTAAGTGGGCTCTAGATCAAACCGCTTTCAAGTGGGGCTCTAGATCAAACCGCTTTCAAGTGGGACTCTAGATCAAACCGATTTCAAGTGGGGCTCTAGATCAAACCGATTTCAAGTGGGACTCTAGATCAAACCGATTTCAAGTGGGACTCTAGATCAAACCGATTTCAAGAAGGAGTCTAGAGCAGTCTCTGCAGCCCAGGCTGAACGGGGCGAGGCAGCGAGGGTAGAGACGTGGTGTTCAGTCTCTGCAGCCCCGGCTGAACGGGGCGAGGCAGCGAGGGTACAGACGTGGTGTTCAGTCCCTGCAGCCCAGGCTGAACGGGGCGAGGCAGCGAGGGTACAGACGTGGTGTTCAGTCCCTGCAGCCCCGGCTGAACGGGGCGAGGCAGCGAGGGTACAGACGTGGTGTTCAGTCCCTGCAGCCCAGGCTGAACGGGGCGAGGCAGCGAGGGTACAGACGTGGTGTTCAGTCCCTGCAGCCCAGGCTGAACGGGGCGAGGCAGCGAGGGTACAGACGTGGTGTTCAGTCCCTGCAGCCCCGGCTGAACGGGGCGAGGCAACGAGGGTACAGACGTGGTGTTCAGTCTCTGCAGCCCCAGCTGAACGGGGCGAGGCAGCGAGGGTACAGACGTGGTGTTCAGTCCCTGCAGCCCCGGCTGAACGGGGCGAGGCAGCGAGGGTACAGACGTGGTGTTCAGTCCCTGCAGCCCCGGCTGAACGGGGCGAGGCAGCGAGGGTAGAGACGTGGTGTTCAGTCCCTGCAGCCCCGGCTGAACGGGGCGAGGCAGCGAGGGTACAGACGTGGTGTTCAGTCTCTGCAGCCCCGGCTGAACGGGGTGAGGCAGCGAGGGTAGAGACGTGGTGTTCAGTCTCTGCAGCCCAGGCTGAACGGGGTGAGGCAGCGAGGGTAGAGACGTGGTGTTCAGTCTCTGCAGCCCAGGCTGAACGGGGCGAGGCAGCGAGGGTAGAGACGTGGTGTTCAGTCTCTGCAGCCCCGACTGAACGGGGCGAGGCAGCGAGGGTAGAGACGTGGTGTTCAGTCTCTGCAGCCCAGGCTGAACGGGGTGAGGCAGCGAGGGTAGAGACGTGGTGTTCAGTCCCTGCAGCCCAGGCTGAACGGGGCGAGGCAGCGAGGGTAGAGACGTGGTGCTCAGTCTCTGCAGCCCCGGCTGAACTGATTTGCACAAGTTACTCTTTTAATATGTATCTCAGTGTTTTAGGGGCTGTCACAGTTTTAAACTAAAGTGCTGTATCTCAGTGTTTGAGGGGCTGTCACACAGTTTTAAACACAAGTGCTGTGTCTCAGTGTTTGAGGGGCTGTCACACAGTTTTAAACACAAGTGCTGCATGTCAATGTTTGAGGGACCACCAGTTTTGTGTGGTTTGTGTAGATTTGTGTTAATTTGGCAAACATTGGGGTTAAAAACCCATCCCTGAAAAAGCATGTTCTGTAATCCTTCTGTTTTTTGGTCAGTCAGTGTTTATAGCTGCTTCTGCTGCTTGTTTGGCGTGGAAGGTTGGTCACTATCCTCACGTCGCTCCCATTTATAATGCTAGATGCTGCTGTACCTTTCCTCAGTTTACAGTGCCACTAACTCACTATATGGTAATAATAAAGGCAGCACTACTGGGTTGTAAAATTTCTGGAAATAAGAGTTTGGAAAATGTAGAATTCCATAGTTTAAAACTGTATTTTTTGGACTGTATAAAATGCCATTAAAATATATATATATTTTTTAAATGTGCAATTTCATTACAGCTGACCCTGTCTCTTATCACAATAAGACCTTTAGCTAGCCGCCTGGATCAATAAGCTACTAACAACCAAACGAGCAAGATGGGCTGAATGGCCTCCTCTCATTTGTAAACTTTCTTATGTTCTTATGTACATCTAAAAACCTAAAACATAAAAAAGTTTTTAACATATTTTTTTTTAAGAGTGGACGCATCAAAACTCCAGTACTTACCGTGCAAGGCCCTGTATGCACATCCCAGACAGGCTGAATTAGCAGTGTCAATTGTGTACACCGGGGCATTGAATACGTCTGCCAGGACCTACACAACGAGAACTTGATTAGACATGAGTTTTGAAGAGAATGTTACAGTCTGGAGAGGAAATAGACCCCATTGGGGCTGGTTAGGGTTAGCCACCCTAGCTAACAGTATCCTACTCTGGGAACACAAAGCCCCTTTTTTCAGGAACAGTGGCTTGAAACCTGGTTCCAGGAGACCAGGAGACCTAGTTTGAGGTAACTTTGCTGCATTATACCCCAAGTCTCCGCTGGTGTGCCGTACAGTGGCCTGATACCTAGTCTCCTGAAACCAAGTTCCAAGCCACAAAGTGGCTTCATGTTCCCTCAGCTTAATACAGTAAGAAGGAAAATACCCCTAGAGTCAATGAAAGCAGGAGCAGAAGATGACTCAAGTTTGGATAACACGGTTAAAGACTTAGGAAAGGAAATGGACAGGAGAACGAATGCTACTTTACAATGGGCAACCCAATAGTGCAGGTCAAGACCTACAGTGAGAGTGCTGGGACAAGATGTGGCACTCCAGGTGTGTACCTGCGGCTGGGCCAAGGGGACAATGGTCAGGGGTCTGAAGAATCATCAAGGGAGGAAGAGATGCTAGAGGGAGAAGGGGCAGGGGTCTCAAATTGATCTATACTTCTTACAAAGCCGTTCAAGTCAGACGAGTGAAATCCAGAGATACGATGCACACCACAGTTCACAGGATATCAGCACCTCTGTTATAGACAAGAACTGAATGAACGAGGCTGAAGCCAAGGTGTGTGTATGCACTAGGAGTGTTGATATAAGCCACACACAGGCACTGGCAGTATATACCTTGTAACACAGCAGGGAGGGGGGTTAAAATCCTCCCTGCAGAAAACATGTGCGTAGGCACATTTTGGTTTAATTTAATTGTTTTGCTTTATTATTTAAGCACATTAAGTTTAATTGTTTTATTGTTAATTATTCCCTGCACCTGGAAGGTATTGTAAATTAGAACCAGGTGCAGGGTATTTAAAGAGTGCAGTCAGTCTGCACAGGGCTGCTGTTTGAAGAGCCCGCTTGCGAGTGTGTGCAGGCGTACAAAGAGAGTAAGGTAGTGTGAAACCTGTGAGGGTTTGTGTGTTAAAACTGTGTTTATTTTTGTTTTGGTTTACAACCTATTTACCTGTTATATACCGTTGTTTTTGTTCATAAACAAGTTTTAAAAATACAACTTGATTTGTTTCCTTTTCATTGTGATTTCAAAAGGTTGATAAAACAGAATACCGTTAAGTGGCTGAGGTAAGTGTGCAATTGTGATGCCACCGTTTTGAATGGACTTTGCCGTTGAATGGAAGTCCGAGAGAGTGTCTCAGGCATGATTAATTTTTTTTTAAACATCACCGTCAACTGGACTGATATTGACAATAAAGCACGGTAAAAACTCAATATTGTACGGGTGATGTCATGAATTGGGTTTTCTCTGTGATGTGTCGTTGATTAACGCGGGTGAAGAGTGCACTCCGATTGCCTTAAGGATTCCCAGCATTCTATAATATTCTGGATATTATATCCACATATCAGAATTGCTTGGGCTACAACCAAGCTCGTTAACTTGTATAGATATGTGAGTGCGTACGCTCTGTGAAAGGGATCGTACCTGCAGGATGTCCTTGTTTGAAGATGCTCCACCAAGCTCGTTAACTTGTATAGATATGTGAGTGCGTACGCTCTGTGAAAGGGATCGTACCTGCAGGATGTCCTTGTTTGAAGATGCTCCACCAAGCTCGTTAACTTGTATAGATATGTGAGTGCGTACGCTCTGTGAAAGGGATCGTACCTGCAGGATGTCCTTGTTTGAAGATGCTCCACCAAGCTCGTTAACTTGTATAGATATGTGAGTGCATACGCTCTGTGAAAGGGATCGTACCTGCAGGATGTCCTTGTTTGAAGATGCTCCATCAAGCTCGTTAACTTGTATAGATATGTGAGTGCGTACGCTCTGTGTAAGGGATCGTACCTGCAGGATGCCCTTGTTTGAAGATGCTCCACCAAGCTCGTTAACTTGTATAGATATGTGAGTGCATACGCTCTGTGAAAGGGATCGTACCTGCAGGATGTCCTTGTTTGAAGATGCTCCACCAAGCTCGTTAACTTGTATAGATATGTGAGTGCATACGCTCTGTGAAAGGGATCGTACCTGCAGGATGTCCTTGTTTGAAGATGCTCCACCAGTTGCCAGGACTCGAGTTTCTTGTACTGAAATAAAAAGCAAAAAAGTATCAAATACAGCATCTATAGAAAAACAACAAAGGAAGCTTGTTTGTTTCATACTCCCATTAGATCCCCAAAACAGAATATACAATTGATATTTTATACTGTTTCCCTTAGTCTGAAGAATGAGTAACCTATCAATACAAAATCATTCCCATACTGTAGTAACAACAAAATATATGAGCTTATTGTCATCAAGATGAGGTGCCATGAACCCCTGCCTCTCTTATTCCCAGCACATCTCCACTCTGGCACGCACTTGCCGATTCTTCCTGAGCAACATCCGAAGAATCCGACCCTTCCTCACCAACTATGCTACCCAGCTCCTGGTCCAGGCCCTGGTACTCTCCCGCCTAGACTACTGCAACTCCCTCCTGGCTGGCCTCCCTGCGTCCGCCACCCGTTCGCTCCAGCTCATCCAGAACTCTGCTGCCTGCCTGGTGTTCTCTCTGCCTCGCTTCGCCCACGCTACTCCACTACTCCGCTCGCTCCACTGGCTCCCGATCACCGCTCGCATCCAGTTCAAGACTCTTGTACTAGCCTACAGATGCCTTGACCAGACTGCACCCAGCTACCTCCAGACCCTCATCTCTCCCTACACCCCCACTCGACCTCTCCGCTCCGCCTGCACTAGAAGACTGGCTCTATTATTATTATTATTATTATTATTTATTTCTTAGCAGACGCCCTTATCCAGGGCGACTTACAATTGTTACAAGATATCACATTATACATTATTTCACATTATACAGATATCACATTATTTTTACATACAATTACCCATTTATACAGTTGGGTTTTTACTGGAGCAATCTAGGTAAAGTACCTTGCTCAAGGGTACAACAGCAGTGTCCCCCACTGGGGATTGAACCCACAACCCTCCGGTCAAGAGTCAAGAGCCCTAACCACTACTCCACAC
Organism: Acipenser ruthenus; assembly: GCF_902713425.1. Lineage (NCBI taxonomy): Eukaryota > Metazoa > Chordata > Actinopteri > Acipenseriformes > Acipenseridae > Acipenser > Acipenser ruthenus. The sequence goes on along the minus strand of NC_081192.1, from coordinate 105,776,546 downwards.
TGCTGCTCTACCTCCGCTACGCTCCCCTGCCTCCAGAGCCCGCTCCTTCTCCACCCTTGCTCCGCAGTGGTGGAACGACCTTCCTACAGATGTTAGGACTGCCCAGTCCCTGACCACATTCCGGCGCCTCCTTAAGACTCACCTCTTCAAACAGCACCTGTAGAACTCCTCTGTTGTATCCTGGGACACTATCACCCTTCATTTAAATGTGCTTTATTTTGCTCTTATCTGCCCCTATTTTACTGCATTTAATCCTGTACTTCAGAATATTGTAATCTGCCAAGTGTTTAACCTGTAGTATTTTGTACTTAATCATATCCTGATGTAACTATCACTATTTAATTATATCCTGATGTAACCATCACTATTATCTGCTGTATTATTGAATTGTGGTTTGTCACACTTGAACAAAAATTATTGTATTTCTTGCTTTTATTGTATTACTTGTATTGTAACACTTGAATGTATTTGTATTTGCTTGCGATTGTAAGTCGCCCTGGATAAGGGCGTCTGCTAAGAAATAAATAATAATGAACTATATTTCCAATACAAATAAATATTCAAAAGTTTCATTACATTTTAAGATGAATTTTAGGATTACATTTGAATTATGTACCAAACACAAAAGCTGAGTGCTTATAGCATTTCATGCAGAGTAAAACTTATCATGTACTTTTAAAAGCTAGACTTCTGTCAATAGAATGTGATGAGTTTTTTTCACAAAAAAAAAAAAATACTATTGACCTTTAAATAAAATGAAATATTCTGAGTAAACAGGCCAAGGTTGAATTGAACCAGTGTCTGCGGAGGTCTGTTCCAGACATATTTAGCAATAAAGGGCTTCATTCAAAGCAACAGTCTCGATCTACTTAATGACTTTAGAGGAAAAAAACTACAAAACAAACTAATTTCCAGGCACTTCAGACTTTGACATCGACAGACATTTGCTTGTAACTTTCAAAAAGAATCAGATGAATTTAGTGACTAGTGTTTAATCTCAATCCAGACATAAACAAAAAAGGTTATGTAGGTCTTGAGTTAACTGTTTGGACCAGCTCTGAAGAGCAATCATGAACTTCATTATGGTTAGCAAAATAAAAGACGCATTACATTGTATTTAATTTTATTATTATTCTGTTTACAGTGGTCTCCCTCTGCAGTAGACAGGGCGAGCGGTACAGTTCACAGCCTACCTCTGTAAAGCGTTTTCTGATGGTGGTCCACTATGAAAGGCGTTATATAAAAATACATTTTAAAAAAATGCATTGCGAGGTCGTGGTCCGGTACATCGTATTTAATAGCGTTATTATACTGTTTACAGTGGTCCTTCTCTGCAGTATATGGGGTGAGTGGTACAGGAAATGCATTGCGAGGTCGTGGTCCGGTACATCGTATTTAATAACGTTATTATACTGTTTACAGTGTCCTCCTCTGTAGTATATGGGGTGAGTGGTACAGGAAATGCATCGCGAGGTCGTGGTCCGGTACATTTTGTGACCAATTCCCTGAAGAACTGTGGTACATTTCTTTTTAGAAATACAAATAAATAAATACATTGGCAACAGATGGTGTCATTTCAAATTGTATTATTATTTTCTTTATTAGTAGTGTAAGACTTTTGGGTGACTTCGTGTGGGTTTAAACATTCAAGACCATTTCAGATATCATCTTGAACAAGGTGACTAATTATTATTTGTTTATTTAGCAGACACCTTTATCCAAGGCGACTTACAGAGACTAGGGTGTGTGAACTATGCAGTCACTTACAACTACGTCTCACCCGAAAGACGGAGCACAAGGAGGTTAAGTGACTTGCTCAGGGTCACACAATGAGTCAGTGGCTGAGGTGGGATTTGAACCGGAGACCTCTTGGTTACAAGCACTTTTCTTTAACCACTGGACCACACAGCCTCCTATAATCAGGGTGCAGCAATAAAGATATTCAACATCAACTTACTGACTGTTCGGTCATTGCATAAACATGAGCATAGACAACAAGCCCCTGGCTTTCTTACCAAGGACAGAACAGTGCTACTACTAAAACACTCCCTCCAGGAACCACTATCTTACCCTATACATGTTACTCTAGGTTTGCATTAACATTAGCTAAGTCCGTAGCAGGGGCACTAAAGTCGTTTTATTATTTTACTTTAAACTCAACTGACCAGACTTCTTCAAAGTAGCCTAAATAATAACTCGGTGCAGTAGATGGGTTTCCAAGTTTCCATGGTTCGCAGTTTCTTTTATCTGTATTTTTAACTGGTTAATCAAGGCCTGCAGGGGTTTTGCTGTTCTTCAGGGTAAGAAACAAATGTGACACAAAAAAAAAAAAAATTCTGCTCCACTGCCTGGCTTATCTATTGGGTTTAAAATGCTGGGTATTCGTGTGACAGAATGGGTCTCCAATCTGAACTGGTAGGTTATATATCATAACCCTGGTTCCCTGAAATAGAAATGTTATCCATTACCCATTGGGATATACAGTACCTCTGTGCAGCCTAATGGAATAACATTTTGTACTTGAAAAGGAACTAACTAATGTTTTAAATCTAAAAATAGAATGTATTAGCTCCAATTAGCACCGATAATAACTGTATTATTTTCTAGTATTTGATATTGCTGTTTGGAATACGCAGATAGTTTGAAGACAGCTCTACAGATGGAAACGTGACTCTGTGTCCTGGTAGTTAATGACATTGTGTGTTGCAGTTTAAACTCACTGCAATGGTCCCGCTGCAACAAGACCATGAGACCAACAACAGATGAACTGCACAAGGAGACAGCATTCTGACTACAGCATTGCATACATGTGCATATCCATTTGTATCAATTTGTCTCTATTGGGGAGGATAAATCAGCATTGACCGAAGTTGACTGGATGTCTCAAAACTTCCTAATGTTGAATTCAGATAAAACAGAGGTTATGTTTGTAGGCTCCCATAACCACCTAAAAAATGTAGGATCGCATGAGTTTGACCCTAGCAGTCTTATCAAATCCTAAAACTGAAATAAAAAATTTGGGGGTTATCTTTGATCCTGATTTATCATTTGAGTCTCATATTAAGGAAGTTTCTAAAGTATCTTCCTATCACTTGAGAAACTTGCCAAACTGAGACCTATTATCTCCTTATCTGACGCTGAGAGACTAACACATGCCTTTGTTTCTTCAAGAATTGATTACTGTAATGCACTCCTCTCTGGCATCCCAAAACGTGCGGTGTCCTGCTGTGGCAGGCTGGCTTGCAGTGGTGAGGTGTGATGATGTCACGGACCAGGAAGTAACTGAATCAAAACAATGGATGGGCGGGTGAAGCTGAATGCTACGGCACTCAGCTGGATTTATTAAATAAACAAACCAAAAACAAAAGATTTAAACAATAACAAAACACAAAACAAAAAGGCGCGATGGCCAAACAAACAGAAACAAGTATATTTTTAAACACAGCAATTGTACTTTTTATATTCTCCTCGCTCTCTCTCTCCGCTCTCCCGTACTCTCCTCTCTACACTCAACACTGCAGCACGGACAGCTGCAGGTTCTTATACTCTGGCCGAGGGGTTAAATAGCTGTTAATTATCTTATTACCCCTAGGCCACAGTCTGCACGCTTTTGGTAAGGATGCATGACTATCAGCTAGTTAAATAATCAGTAGCTGATCAGTCACGCATCCTCACGGGGTTTCTAAATTATAAATAATAACAAAAGACACAGCGCTTTTATCCGCGCCGCAAACAATAATACAAATAATAATAAATAGGGGCGGGACACTCCGCCACACCTGCCTACAGCTTCTTCAGAATATAAGACTAGCAGCACGGGAAGCTGGGCAGCCATGTTAAGAATAAGAAGATGTATTTTAAAGCATTAAACAAACGCTCAAGAAATTACAGCACTAAAGCACGGACAGGTTTACATCTCTGCTGTGAACCCGGATGAAGATGATTAGGCAAGTAAAATTGGATCCTTTCTATAATATCATTCTAAAATCGTACAAAGTCATTGTAAACATCCTTTTTAATGCAATGTGCGTTTAATTACTGGTACGTTCATATGATGTGTGCTATATGAAATATTAGGACCGGCCCGTCCTTAAGTAACATAAAATGAGACCCACAGCACTCAGCCCTTGTCAAAACAAAAAATAACGGGAGTAATATCAAGACAATCTAACTCCACAACTAAACAGAACTGATCTCCTAAGTACTGCACTTTGCATCAAGTTTGACCATTTATCATTTAGTACCCTCTTGAAAAAAGAGATCCACTGTCTTCTGTGCCTTCTTGCAAAGACAATGTGGGCAGTCATTAAGAGGCCACGCATCAAGACTCACTGAAGAAACAAAGTCAAAAGAAAAGTAATCTGTTTGGTGTTTTGATTTTTAACTTCATTGAGGTGTACTGGAATAGATGGTTACTGATCTTCTATACATCGGGGGGAATACTTCAAGCTTGTTTCCATGACACTGTGACACTGTGCTGGCACGGCACTCAAAATCCATGCTGCACCGTGCCTTGTCAGCACCGCACCTTGTGGGCATCCTGGCATATCTCGCACTGGCACGGCGGTGTTATGGTGCCGACAGACAGCATGTAATGTCATTGCGTCCTACATGATTTCCGTTATCAACACTGTAAACATCATTTCCGTGGATACAGATTTCAGCATGGTGCTGTCAACATGCTCTGTAGGTACCATGCTAGCACAGAACACAAATCAAATTCAAGGGAATAAGGTATTAGCATAGCTATAGAAGCTCCAGAAAGCTTGATTTAAACGATGCCCCTGTGCCCTGATACTGTACTTGTTGGAGAATAATCTAGTTCACCTACCTTATTTTGATGGTGGAAACTAGAATCATAAGGTGTTAGATATTCATTTTCACCTCTGTACACCTCACATCTCACTGAGACACATTATGTATGGCTTGTATAATGTTATTCTGTAGGTAAAAACAAGACCAGTCACTGAGGATGCAGAACAGCAAGAGCCCATCATGTTCTTGTTATTAAGAATTAAACCGGACACGCTTCTAACTGATTGGTTTAGACAGTGTCAGAAAAGGAAACAAGTGAAAACAGGTCCTTTCCCAAGTTAATTTCCCTCTTTACCAGACCTAGGAAGACCTTCTGCAGCAGAGTGGGCCATTAGCTGGGGTTGTGTTTTAATTATCATTTGAGTTTGCCCGTTTGAGTGGAGTGTCAGCTCAAAGCCAGACAGAGCTGCTTTGTGATGCTGCACATTCACTGAAGCGACTGTTACTGGAGCCCAACTCTGAAACCTGTATCATAACAGATGATCTTGCACCTTTACATGAGTGGCAGATGATGGAAACAGAGGCAAAATAAGTGAAAAGGGGGTGCCGTTGTCATGGTAACCCCCCCCCCCCCCCCCCATAAAGGAATATCAGCAAACGTTATTAATACACGTTAAAAACAACCCCATTATCAGCTGTGTGTCTGTAAAAAGAGACAAAATAAGTCAAAATGCATTCAAATTAGGTTTGGGTTTTTCAATACAATATTACAAATAGAAGTGAGGGGGTCCATTAAAAAGCATGGCCATTTCCTTTCTTTAAGGAGTGCCACTGGTAAAATCTACACCAAAAAAGTCTCTAAAATGTTCGAGACTGGCCATGTCTGCACTTTTTCTTCTTTTAGTAAAATACAGTACTGTCTATTGAGCACCCACACTGACATTAAACCTCACCTAATCAACTGCTTGAAGATCACAGTTTACTGTGGCTTTACCAGGGGAATCCATGCTGTTTGCTTAACAGACGTTGATCTGCAGTGAATTGGGAAGGAGAAGCCCATCCTGTGGTATTGACAGCTGCCATGAAGGGGTGATAAACACTAGGATGAGTGTAGATGCAGTGTATCGCAAGGGTCTGCTCCATAGAAAAGGATATTCTGGGAATCATTTCATTCAGTGATCACCCCCCACCCGTTTATGAGAAACCCTTGAAATTCCCGGGGGGAGGCGGAGTTAGTCCGCACTCTACCCAGACCAGACTGGCAGACTGGCATGTTCATAAACCAGAGAGTTCCCCACAGCTTGCCACAATACCAGTAAACAATAATTACTTTAACCAGTAGAAAACAATATGAGCGATTCTTTACAATGAAAACAAAAACATACTTCAGGTAAGCTGTTAATATGCATACAAGTTGGAGAAGTCTGGCGCAGCTCACCCGGCAGTTTACCGAACACGAACGTCTACAAGCAGCAGCGCTGGAGTCCTAGCGGAATGAACCGGGCCTGAGTTAACAGACTTTTTGAAACTTTTTCGAAAATAAAGAGAAATAGTTTCCAGCAAACTATTTTTCGAATTTGACCACACACATGTGAAAATGTATCAAAGAATATCGTCGTCACCTCGTCCTTGACGTTGGGACAGCAAACTCACGCCAAGTGCGGTTAGACTCGGTCAACCTCTGTGTGTGCTCATTGGAAAAAACAGTAACTGTGCGGATTGTACACTATGTGCATGTTTGTTATATAAATTCATGAAGACTTTTTATTTTTAGTTAATATATGTTTGAAACACTAGTCTTACCATATATTCAAGTTAAGAAAAGTACAATCTATTTTGGGTTCGTGACAAGAACACTGATTTTATATAAACAATATTTAGAAATTACAAAAGCAGATGTAAAATGAAAAACCATGAGAAAATATGAATGTATTTAACTTTTACTCATTATATACTGTGGGAAGAGGGATATCATTTTTGTTTCTATGCTAGTATGTGCTGACTGTGATTTACCCTTACAGTCGCTTCCACATATGCTTCAAGTTCAAGTTCTTATCTGCATGTGCCTGGCCCGGGGTTTTGTGCCTAATTAATTGTTGGGAGCTGCATGTAGATCTTTGCCTAGGCATGTTATATAATCTTCAGTTTTGAACAATACCAGTTTTTATTTTTATTCACTAAAAACGTTTTACATTTATGAAGAGATAAGACAGTTAAAACAGTAAATGTGAATTTATTGATAAGAAAAGTAAGTTGCACATTACAGGTGGAGCCCGAGTTAATTACATTTGGAATTTAAACTTGTACAGAAGCTGTTCAGAATACTGTATTATCACTGATTTAATTTCAAATGACATAAACTGTCAATCTTCATTGTTGTTTTGGGGAAAATATCCACACAAATGTAAGCGCAAAACTAGGACCAACAGCACTGAATTCAGTTTACGGTTTTTCATTTTTCTTTAACATTTTAAAAGAAAAACGTGAAAGCAATGAATTGATTTGCATGTGCACACAAATAAAACAGCAGTGCTTCACTTGTTTGACTCAGTCTTTCATTTATTATACTTGTAAATAACGCTTCCGTACCGCTGTCAGATGTCCTTTGCAGAGTGCCGTTATAGGGGCTATCAGAAAAATACTCATTTTTGAACAAACCTTTAGAGTCAAATACATGTACGTGTATTGCTGTTTTTGTAAACATCTGAACGCTAATTAATACAAACCATTGCTATGCTCTCCAGCTGTTCGGATGAACGGGCTAGCGTTTCCATTTTTATAGCCTCTTAATTAGTGATTCCAAAAAGGGAGCTACAACCTTTTTTGTGATGCTAGAATGGTTAAGCACTTGGAAGCTGGATCAATATACAAGGAAAAAGAGCTACTGAAAAAGGCCACGCCCTATCTTAGGCTGCTTCTCTGGTCATCCTTTGGTGGTCATGAGACACCGTTGTCAATATGATTCTGTGCAATTCCATTCATTGTAACCATTAGCTAAGCGAAAAAGTTCATAGAAAAAGTTAGCAACTTTAAAAAAAAAAAAAAAAGAACACAATATGCAATGGTCTATATTGAGCTGAACACTGTGGAATCTTCTCAGTACATTCTCTGATATATAGTCTGTCCAGTCAGAGTTAATCAAAATAAAAATACAATAACCATAACCCACATTGCTGTCATGGCTACTGGTGTTCCAGAAATCGAAGAAATCTGAAAGAGAACCCGATAATGAAAAAAAGAAATACACCAGGTAGACATAACTAGCGTTTTACATTCTTTTTGTAGAATACTTGAAGGTTAAATTATTAAACTAGCTTGGAGACTAACTTACTATGTGGCTGTGAAAACAAATGCTTGGCCTTTATCTGCAGAAGTCCCAACTGGCTATAGAAACAGAAAAGACAGGGCTAGTGTATGGAAAGACAGGGCTAGTCTCACTCTCCCAGCAAGTCTTGCTATGAAGTCAGCATATCCTGCTCTAAAGACTTGCTTTTCTTTAAATAAGTGACTGACACTCAACGCCAGTCAAGAGATAGTTCAACATGAATCCACTCGACTCTAAAAGGCAATGCTGCTCACTGCAGCTCCTGGTTTTCTGCCGGAAGCTAAAGAACATTCATTCGTTGTCTGAAATACTGCCAATATATCTAACAAGGTTTTGTCTGCAGCTTGGCTGCACACAGATTAGTATTTATTCCAGTGAAATGAGGCGGAGGTACAAAATTAACATTAGGAGAGTTTGCGCTAATTAAGATTCAATTAAACTGAAAGCTTAATGACATTTCCAAAAAAAAGAAACTGGTTGGATGTTATTGGATTTTTAATTTGAATTAAATCATTATTGAGTCGAAATTAGATAAAAACCCAAATCAAATTTAAAAATGGCTTGCTCTGCAGCTCAAAAGCAAGTTTAATGTATAGATTATTGCAAGCAGATGGTGCCTTGTCTAGTGCAGGCTGCAGTGTTTTATTTTAATTGTTTTTATGTGGAATGTCCAATCATTTTTTCCCCTCACCGCAGCAATTCCCCTCACGGCTCAGAACTGAAGGTTCAGTGGGCATCCTCTGATCCCACGACCAAGCCAGCTTCCTCTTCTACACCTGTTGGAATGAGCTTAATTTTCTATATTACATTTACTTTGTGTAACGTCTGTATGTGTTTGAAAACACATTGTTACAATTATTCATTTGTAAAACCTCTGCTTTGTGGCTCCTGTATGCTAAACAATAAGTTTACATTTGTGGAAGCCAGCAAGATGCTGACATGACCATATATGGAAGTAGACAGCAAAAGTCCACGAAGGTAACCACACCCAAACAGCAGCATCACAGCAAGCTGCAAACAAGCTTATTGCATTTCCTTACAACCAAAAGCGACATTCTAATTTGGTAAATATTACTCTCATTCTGTATTAGGCTATCAACTTATAAACTAATATATATACAGTACTGTGCAAAAGTTTTAGGCAGGTGTGAAAAAATGCTGTAAAGTAAGAATGCTTTCAAAAATAGACATGTTAATAGTTTATATTTATCAATTAACAAAATGCAAAGTGAGTGAACAGAAGAAAAATCTACATCAAATCTATATTTGGTGTGACCACCCTTTGCCTTCAAAACAGCATCAATTCTTCTTGGTACACTTGCACACAGTTTTTGAAGGAACTCGGCAGGTAGGTTGGCCCAAACATCTTGGATAACTAACCACAGTTCTTCTGTGGATTTAGGCAGCCTCAGTTGCTTCTCTCTTCATGTAATCCCAGACAGACTCGATGATGTTGAGATCAGGGCTCTGTGGGGGCCATACCATCACTTCCAGGACTCCTTGTTCTTCTTTACGCTGAAGATAGTTCTTAATGACTTTCACTGTATGTTTGGGGTCGTTGTCATGCTGCAGAATAAATTTGGGGCCAATCAGATGATGGTATCCCTGATGGTATTGCATGATGGATAAGTATCTGCCTGTACTTCTCAGCATTGAGGAGACCATTAATTCTGACCAAATCCCCAACTCCATTTGCAGAAATGCAGCCCCAAACTTGCAAGGATCCTCCACCATGCTTCACTGTTGCCTGCAGACACTCATTCGTGTACCACTCTCCAACCTTCGGCGAACATACTGCCTTCTGCTACAGCCAAATATTTCAAATTTTGACTCATCAGTCCAGAGCACCTGCTGCCATTTTTCTGCACCCGTTCCTGTGTTTTCGTGCATAGTTGAGTCGCTTGGCCTTGTTTCCACGTCGGAGGTATGGCTTTTTGGCCGCAAGTTTTCCATGAAGGCCACTTCTGACCAGACTTCTCCGGACAGTAGATGGGTGTACCAGGGTCCCACTGTTTTCTGCCAATTCTGAGCTGATGGCACTGCTGGACATCTTCCGATTGCGAAGGGAAGTAAGCATGATGTGTCTTTCATCTGCTGCAGTAAGTTTCCTTGGCCGACCACTGCGTCTACGGTCCTCAACGTTGCCCGTTTCTTTGTGCTTCTTCAAAAGAGCTTGGACAGCACATCTGGAAACCCCTGTCTGCCTTGAAATTTCTGCCTGGGAGAGACCTTGCTGATGCAGTATAAATACCTTGTGTCTTGTTGCTGTGCTCAGTCTTGCCATGGTGTATGACTTTTGACAGTAAACTGTCTTTAGCAACCTCACCTTGTTAGCTGAGTTTGGCTGTTCCTCACCCAGTTGTATTCCTCCTACACAGCTGTTTCTGTTTCAGTTAATGATTGTGTTTCAACCTACATATTGAATTGATGATCATTAGCACCTGTTTGGTATAATTGTTTAATCATACACCTGACTATATGCCTACAAAATCCCTGACTTTGTGCAAGTGTACCTAGAAGAATTGATGCTGTTTTGAAGGCAAAGGGTGGTCACACCAAATATGGATTTGATTTAGATTTTTCTTCTGTTCACTCACTTTGCATTTAGTTAATTGATAAATATTGATAAATAGTTCAGGTGCTACTGGAGACCATGATTTCATGGACCTGTTCTGGATCACTTCAGTGGCACCTTGAAAATGCTGGAAGTGGTGTGGCATTAGCTCCATGTCATGTTACAGTGCGTGCACTTTGACAACACATGATAAATAGCATGTACACAGCATGCTTCTGGGTTGTGTGTGGTTTATAAAATGTTTCTGGTTATCTGATATGCTTAAAGTTGACTTATTATAGTCATCTGTGTTTATCGCCGGTTTGCACAGGATGGGTACACACTGGCGTGGGTCACTGTAAAGATGCTGCAATCTAATTCCGACTTTATAACAAGTGTGAAATTGACACATCAGCGAATATGTTAGATGTGGGAACAGATTTAATCTGAGCAGTGCAGACCAATTTCTGGCCAGTCAGTCAAGCTCAATTTGTATTGCTGGGATGGCGAGCTAAACCACAATGCATTGCAGGATTTCTTTTTTGAGTGTCCAGCTACATTGTTGACACATGTTAGGTTGCTGTAAACTTTAGAAGCCAATCTTGAAGTTCAGCAGCTAAAATGTGTAATTGTTCCTCATTGTGATTACTAAGGACCAAGTTACCATGACAACAACTCTGTGTCTGAGCCAGCGCTCAATTAGAACCCTCTTACTCTGTTCCTAATTAGTGGTCATAACAGAGGGACTCCACTGTATACAAATATGATGGAACAGCTTTTTATAACCATTGGCATGTAAAAGAATGAGAGGAAATGAGCGAGGCATTAAACCCTTTTTACCAAACAATGACCCCCAGTAGGTTCTATATTTTACTAAGAATTCATTTCGTTGTGGTTTTTATTTGCAGTTAAACTACACACTGTTTTTATGCCATTAAGAAGGAAGTTAACTGCAGTTTATTTGAATACATATTTTTTGGATATTGTGGATATCTTGTGCATGTGGATAAAACTGGGAAGCAACTACGCAATTATTAAGCTGAGGGAACACAAAGCCACTTGGAACTTAGTTCAGGGCAGACTTGGACTTTGATACAGCAAAGTTGCCTCAAACTAGGTCTCCCGGTCTCTTGGAAAAGTGCTTTGTGTTCCCTCAGCTGATAGCATCACTATATGACTGGTACTGCTCATCCCATACACTAACTCACAGTGATAGCATCACTATCCTATTATACATGAATAGTACCATTCTATATGACTGGTACTGCTCATCCCATACACTAACTCACAGTGACAGCATCACTATCCTATTATACATGAATAGTACCATTCTATATGACTGGTACTGCTCATCCCATACACTAACTCACAGTGATAGCATCACTATCCTATTATACATGAATAGTACCATTCTATATGACTGGTACTGCTCATCCCATACACTAACTCACAGTGACAGCATCACTATCCTATTATACATGAATAGTACCATTCTATATGACTGGTACTGCTCATCCCATACACTAACTCACAGTGATAGCATCACTATCCTATTATACATGAATAGTACCATTCTATATGACTGGTACTGCTCATCCCATACACTAACTCACAGTGATAGCATCACTATCCTATTATACATGAATAGTACCATTCTATATGACTGGTACTGCTCATCCCATACACTAACTCACAGTGCCACAGTGATAGCATTTCCTTCTTTCCACAGAAGGTTGATTTTTCCTTTGTGGAATCAAATAGATCCGAACACAAGAGCTGGTACATAATGCCACTACTCGATTGGTATGCAGCAACCTATTTAACAGCAGTGCATTCATAGCACTGAACTGCATAGCTTTATGAAAATGCTATCAAGGCATTTCAAACCAGAAATCTCATTTCCTGTCATCTGCTAATGCTTTTATTATTTGATCCTTAATAGAGGTTTAACAATTGATCCTGTGTCCATGGATCGTGATCCACTCTTTACATGAGATAGCGTATCGTATGTAACTCACCAATTGCTTCTTGAATTTCGAATAACTGTGTCTTATAGTTGCTATGAATGCACACTCTCCCGATCTTACCATTTTTTCTGCGTTTTAACATAGTCCATCATTAAATGATCGTTTGATGTTATTACACATCATAAAACACGCCTTTTCACAACATTTTCAGTCACTCAACCACAAAGCTGAGCACATCTGAAAACAGAAGCACAGTAAAAGGTTGCCAAGTAGCAATTTCAAAGCCAGCCCATGTAAATTCAAAAACAAAACTACAAAACAAACACACAGTAGTAAAGGTTTCAATTACAACAGTGGCTGTTTGCAAGGCTCAAACTAATTATTGATAAAAAAAAATGTGCTGCAATACACTATGGAGATATTACAGTTACAGTCCACCAAGTAGTTGATTATACTGCCCTCCTCAGGATGTTGGATGCCACTTCATCAAGTAATATGTTGCATGTTTGTAAAAATAAATACTGCATGAAGAAATTATCATATTAAAAAAGTTAATTAAAATGACATTGATGGTTTCTTTGTTGTACTCGAGTCTCATTCAAGTAAAACATGTTCTTTATATATACAGTACTGTGCACATGTATTAGAACACCTCACGGTTTGTCATTTCTATCCTTAATATACCGGACCTGCATGAAAACCTCTGGGTGAGAGAATTTACATTTCCGCTCACTAATCAGTGAAATAGAAACAATAGGCACTCGTGTCAAAATGTTAGACCACTTTGTGCTTTAATTAGGCATCTTAAACAGCGTCTAAAAAGTCTCCTGCATTTTACCATTTGTGTCTGTGTGTTCCTTTTCTCTTACTATGTTAAATTAATTGCATGTGTGGCCTATTGAAGTCATAAATATTACTATTAGTTTATTTAGCAGACGCCTTTATCCAAGGCGACTTACAGAGACTAGGGAGTGCGAACTGTGCATCAGCTGCAGAGTCACTTACAACAACGTCTCACCTGAAAGACGGAGCACAAGGAGGTTAAGTGGCTTGGTCAGAGTCACACAGTGAGTGAGCCAGGATTTGAACCGTGGACCTCCTGGTACAAGCCTGTTTCTTTAACCACTGGACCACACAGCCTCCTTGAGCATTATTACTTTCGCAATCCAAATATTAGATATTTAAAAAACGGTACACGAGGAGGGGGAGGGTGGCCAACAAAACTAACCCTGTGTGGTCCCATGCGTGGTTGTTTACGATGACCGTTCCTCCCCCGTCAAACATGTGAAAACCAGCATCCTCACCTTGTGTTTGCGATTCTCTCCTTCCACTCTTCAGAAAGGAAATCCCCTCTTTCCAACGAATATTTGCCAATCCAATCAATCCAATTAGACAATCACTCATTTGCCTGTTTTGACAATTTTCCAAGATTTTCAGTTCCAGTTGTTTGATTTCATATGCACAACAAATCAAAACTACAGAAGCAATGGGGTGTTCTAATACATGTGCACACTGCTGAACTACAGAAGCAATGGGGTGTTCTAATACATGTGCACACTGCTGATCTACAGAAGCAATGGGGTGTTCTAATACATGTGCACACTGCTGAACTACAGAAGCAATGGGGTGTTCTAATACATGTGCACACTGCTGAACTACAGAAGCAACGGGGTGTTCTAATACATGTGCACACTGCTGAACTACAGAAGCAATGGGGTGTTCTAATACATTTTGGCAACCTCAATCAATCAATCAATCTCAAACCTTTATTTATCCAGAGTCAATTGAGAACAAATTCTCATTTACAATGAGGACCAGGCACAAGGCTCACACCACCACAGCAAACAAGATCAAACACAATAAATAAGGAGTAAAAAACACTTCATCAAACATAAAACATAAAACTCAGCAGCAACTTAGCAGGAACAGATGTCAGTCAGCAATGAGTCGCCCCTACGGATAAAAGCAACCTCAGATATGATCTAATATGTGGACGGATTAAAAAAACTCTTCTAGTCTTTATATGGGGTCACATGGAAGACTCAAATGCACGATGACCTCATATGAGGATGCCCTTTTCCCCATATAAAGCAATTTCAGCTATTTTCAATATTTCATGCACGAAAGGGTTAAGGGTCAGTCGCGTACCAACTCTCCCAGCATACCCTTCCCTAGAGTTCCATTATTTAGCCTCCTACATTCCAGTAAGAACAACTCTGCTTACAGTTTGTTTACAGTACAATAACAAAATATACTTACCAATAACAAAATATACTTCTATCATCAGGGACACAAGCCTTATCTCTGCTTCAAGCCTGTGTGTCACTTTCTACTGCTGTGATCCCAATAGGGACTGTATGGTGCAACTCCCAGCAGTAGAAGGTTATAATATTGTAATTATTGCTCAGGACCTTTTCCCTTAAAAGATGCTTTTGTTGATATGCTTGTATATGTTACTGGGAACAACTAATGTATAAACAGGGATCTTCAGCTTATATTAGTCTTAAACTAATACTAAACCATATAGAAACAACACCTTTAAGAAAACAGATAGCGATAACAATTGCTCACCTCCATTGCACGCACAAAGTTTCAAAGTTAATTGCTTCTAAACTCAATAATAAATCATAATAATTTCTAATAAAGATGTGATTATGAAAAGTAGTTAACATGTTTAATCAGATTAATGACTAATAAAGTTTAGGCACGCCCAAACTTCTGCAAAGTTAAATCATTATAAAACTTTGGAAGAAGTCTTGAAATTTGCATCTGCAGATTTCATATAGAGCAACAGAAGGCACAGCTTGTCAAAGGTCATTAATCTCAATTCCAGCAAGAGCCAAAAACAGCTCCACCCCAGGACTTAAGAAAAGCAATTCGATTCTAAGAGGAAGGACAGCTTCAACCCTCCAGCCTTCTAATCTCTAGTGAAAGGCACACAATGATAGCACTGAATACTGGGGCTGCCACCTTTACATTTTCTGTAAAAGTGTAAACTGCCTGCAGTTGAGAAGGAAGGCACGCACTCCCTGGGTAGAGTCGAACTCTGAGCTCCACCAATAATCCAAGACGTTGTGCACACAGAACCCGCATCTCAGCAATATAAGCAGGACCAGGTAGTGGCCTTGTAGGTCGGTAATAGCTGCATACTAGCACTTCAGAAGGGATGTGATGTGAAGAGTGAGCGTATGACTGAAAACGATAATAAACAAATGAGGGTGGCTGATTTCAAGTTTCAGACTCAGCCCAGTCTTGCACCCCAACAGCAGAAAGCAAATCACTGTGAATCCCTCAGCTAGCAGCATGACCAATCACCCCTAAAATCAGCCACATCTTTCTAGGGGGGCTACCCTTCAGGATCGCCGCATGATCTTACTTAGTTGTAGGACCCTGTATCACACCAGAACCCACTGAAGTGTTTTCAAGACGGGGTGATGTGGGTTGATTACAGAGTCAACACTGAAGTGTTTTCAAGACATGGTGATGTGGGTTCATTACAGTCACCACTGAAGTGTTTTCAAGACATGGTGATGTGGGTTCATTACAGTCACCACTGAAGTGTTTTCAAGACATGGTGATGTGGGTTCATTACAGTCACCACTGAAGTGTTTTCAAGACATGGTGATGTGGGTTGATTACAGAGTCAACACTGAAGTGTTTTCAAGACATGGTGATGTGGGTTCATTACAGTCACCACTGAAGTGTTTTCAAGACATGGTGATGTGGGTTCATTACAGTCACCACTGAAGTGTTTTCAAGACATGGTGATGTGGGTTCCTCATTAGGGTTCCTCCCTCCTTCACTGAAGCCTTTAGTTATTTTTGAGCTAATGAGTAGAGGCAAGAATAGTTTTTTCAAAAATTCTTGGTATTGGTGCAAACACGAGCAGGATGTCTTGCCTAGGGTTTGCAGGGAAACAAAAAAATGATGAAGCTATTATTTTTCATTTATTTATTTATTTAACCAGGAGATTTACCCATTGAAACCGAGGCCTCATTAACTAGGGGGTCCTGGAAAACAATACAAAGGACAATTGCAGTGTATAAAAAAACAATTACAATGTACAAAGAGCACACCAAATCATGTGCAGCATCATACAGAGAAAAGTCCTATCTATTTGTTAAAGTGGACTGAGGGAGAAGCACTGGCAGAAAGCGATCCAAAAGCAGTTTTAAAGATACAAACCAGAATGGTTTTTCTGAAATGTTCTGCAGTGCTGCACACAAAGCTGTAATTCACGAGTTACTGCATCTGTTTTATCTTTTTTGGTTAATTAAAGTAAGAACGTAATTAAGGAATGAATACCTGGAAATCGACTTTACCAGCATGCAGCCCAGTCTATTAAAATGTTAATTTCAAAAGATTTTTTTTATTTATTTTTTTTAATTTCTTCTAATTAGTGCCTGATCAATACAGCCATTGATTCCAGGGCTGCGTCGGTATGAAAGGGGTTCATTCTCAACCTCTCGAGGAAGCTGGGTAGATCACAACATGCACTGCAGACCCTAGACGCTACACAGCTATCTACCTGTAAAAGCAGCCCCCTTTAGCGAAGCGACTGTGTAAATAACTAGTTCTCTCTCCCAGATTGCGTGGGTGTTCATCCTGATCATGCCCGTTTCCTGTTCCATCGTCCACCACCCAACGAAAGTAACATATTTGCACATGCATGTTATATTTTTATTCAGACGGAAAAGTCAAATTGGTATTATTATTATTATTATTTATTTCTTAGCAGACGCCCTTATCCAGGGCGACTTACAATTGTTACAAGATATCACCTTATACATTATTTCACATTATACAGATATCACATTATTTTACATACAATTACCCATTTATACAGTTGGGTTTTTACTGGAGCAATCTAGGTAAAGTACCTTGCTCAAGTGTACAACAGCAGTGTCCCCCACTGGGGATTGAACCCACAACCCTCCGGTCAAGAGTCCAGAGCCCTAACCACTACTCCACACTGCTGCCACTAATCTCTATTTTATTTTAAACTATTTACAAAAACATTAGAAATATTCTCTATAAAAAAAAATACATTGAAAATACTTTATTTAATAATAGGTATTTTGTAAATAGTAAAATATGTTTTTCATTCCCACCCTTGGCTTAAAACCACTAAATTATTTTTTTATGTTAAACAAATCTATACTGCAGGCAGCAATGTGGGAGCAATGAGTTTCACTGCAGACCCTACAATCACTTCGGTAACACAGCTGAAACAATAAGCTTATATTGGATGCTCTACTTTTGAAGTCCTGTTTCTTGCTGCAGTTTTGAGGTCAGGATCATTAGCCTTCTGCTAAGACAGGGACCATCAATAACTCCGCTCTCCGAAAATGTAGGAATCTCTCCCTCAGGGTAAGGGCAATGAGAGTCATCCCACTCTGGGGTGTTGGAACAGACTGATTCACACATGCAACTGAAGATAACAGCATGGCTAGCAGTGCCAATTATCCAAAGTCTTGCAACAAAGGAGGCTGGAACAGTAATCAAAGTGAAACCTTCTTCTTAATCAACTGGCATTGAAAATAAGTGTGCCACCGCTCTCCTTACAGCGTGCGAGAGAGGACGTGGACAGAAAACCGGATTCCTTTCAACAAGAAAACCGGAAAAGCTGCCTGGGAAGATTCAGCAGGAAGGAGTTGTTCTTATTTACGTGTGACAAGTCACCCTAAAGTCATACCTTTGTGCTGATAATAGAAACGGTGCTTAGCAGTGATATAATAATAATAATAATAATAATAATAATAATAATAATAATTAGCACTGAGCACAAGTAAAAGCACTGACTTCACAGGACAATCAGCAGACTGCCTTAGACTGCTCAGATTTCAATAAATATTTTATATTCACTCTTAACCTCTTAGAATCTAGTAAACACACTTTTAAAATGTATTCTTCCTAACTTTATTATTATTATTTGTTTATTTAGCAGATGCCTTTATCCAAGGCAATTTACAGAAACTAGGGTGTGTGAAGTATGCATCAGCTGCAGAGTCACTTACAACTACGTCTCATCCGAAAGACGGAGCACAAGGAGGT
Organism: Acipenser ruthenus; assembly: GCF_902713425.1. Lineage (NCBI taxonomy): Eukaryota > Metazoa > Chordata > Actinopteri > Acipenseriformes > Acipenseridae > Acipenser > Acipenser ruthenus. The sequence goes on along the minus strand of NC_081192.1, from coordinate 105,757,891 downwards.
TAAGTGACTTGCTCAGGGTCACACAATGAGTCAGTGGCTGAGCGGGGATTTGAACCGGGGACCTCCTGGTTACAAGCCCTTTTCTTTAACCACTGGACCACACAGCCTCCTCTCCTTTTTATTGTTACTTCAGTTTCTTTTCATTGCTGGACAATTCTGGCTATTTCAGTTTTTTATTTTTCTTAAAAATATTTCCCAACATAAAACCAATGTCACCTTACAATAATTGATTTTGAGTTTCAGTGTTTTAAAATAAAATATCAAACAGAACGAAATTTCAATGCACCATTTGTAATTCAGGAATATGAGAGAATTGGTCAGGGGTCTGAATACTTTTGCAAGGCACTGTATATATATATATATATATATATATATATATATACTGTGTATATATATATATATATATATATATATATATATATATATATATATATATATATATATATATATATATATATATATAATTTGTGGGCATAGAAAAAGTTGTTATATACACAGTGCTACCCTGTTATAACACGATCTGTGCAGAATCGGTTAGAACACAGTAAGGTCGTGACTCCCATTTCTCCCATAATGCAATTTTTGACTCTCAAACATTCCAGATACGTTAAGTGATCCTGGTGATGTCATCGTGAATTATGCTATGATAAATTGTAATAGAAACTCAAAAGAAAAAAAAGGCCTACAACACTATAATTTTGTTTTATTGCTGTTTTTACATTACCGTATTTAAATGCATTTCAGTTGAAACTGGGACATATAGTACTTCTAAAGCTCCTATGCTTGAACTGCATTATTTTTTTCTAAAAGTAAAAACAAATGTCCGTTAATGTGTACGAAACAATACAAGTGTGTAGAAACGTCCTTGGATTCTGTGTTATTTATTTACAGTTTATTATTAAAAATATATACATTTTAAATAAGAGTAGCAGTTTCTGACTTTCGGTTTTAACCGATAAAACCTGATAAAACACCCCCCATACAAAAAAATGAAATCAGTGGATAGCCAATAAACACCGGAAAACACCAGAAAAACTGTGGAGATGGTTCATCTATTCAAGTTGACTTTACCATTTTCCCATTAAAAAATAAAACCTACAACAAAAATAATAACAAATACATTTCCCAGTGCTGCTGGGCAATGTCCCGCCTTCCTGACTTGTATCTATCATTGATTCGTTCTGAATACTTTAAACCAGTGACAGCACATTGGAGACTGCGCTTGCAAGATTTTAAACAAGATCACAATCAGGAATGGAGGCTTGTTAGCGGGATTTAAAGCTGTATTACAGTTAAGATACAGAGGATTTAAAATGGCAAAAAATAAAAAAATGCCTACACACAAAAACCCCAGAAGAATGTGCCCATGACCATAGGGATTTCGTGAAACACAGCAAAGGAAAGAAGGTACAACTTAAGTATGCAAGTACTGTCGAATTACTACTATACATATTTTGACAGAAAAAAAAAACTTCAAGCATTTTGGAAAGTAACTGAAAACACTAATTTCATACAGTATATCTAAAACAAAAGCCCCCAAAAAAACGATTTACATAAAACTCGAAAATAGCTAAAAATAAGCACAGAAAAATACAATTACTAAAAACCGAAAAACAGAAGCCCTAATTCTACTGTATATATTGTAACGACCCGGGATTTATACTGTGGCAGGACTGGTCTACGGACCCTGTTGTTTGTTTGTGTGTTTGTCAGCAGTGAAGCGGCAAGCCCAGGCTGACAGGGGCCGGGAGTAATCATCCCAATAAACCCTGGATTCGAGAACCTGTAAACTGTGTGCTTCTCTTTCCTTCACTTTCGACTGGACCCTACAATATTAATGTGGCTTGTGGTCTTTGTAAATCATTTTGGGAACAAAAATGCCCATGTGTTAGACCAGAGGAAGAAGAGAAGACTGCCACACTGTGTCTCTGAGATTGGTAATCATGCCTTTTTCATATTGTTTGCTGATATTGAAGTTTAATAAAGCATCAGTATTAAACTGAATAATTGTTGTGTTGAGCAAATGGTGTTATCCACAAAATAAGACTCAGCGAGCCACTTAATGCGTTTGATGCCCACAAAAGAGGAGGGACCCTTTATCACTGACTAGTAAACTGTAGAGAGAAAGGATACTCACATATTTTATAGCCCAGTTTCTCAGCATGAGCTCTCTTTGCCAGGAACTGGCCCTCAATTAGAGCCCTGACCTCAACCTCCTCCGGGAAGCCTGCCACCTGAGCCAAACAACAAGGAGAAGAAGAAGGACACGTTCCTTATAATCGGGTAGGATATATGGAGGATGCTTGTAATATTGGAAAACAGTTACAAAAGAAGGAACTGTTAAAGAATCATGTGACCACACAGCATGGGAAACTAAGTGGCATGAATGGACATCGGAACATCTGTTAATAAACATGTAATTGAGAGATTTACAGCTTTAAAAAGACAATAAATGGACTGCTTACCAGTTTCTAATTGCAATTAAACCCTGGTAATCAGGCTTTATCTTTGTAGTTGACCATGTCTGTCAACTGCCAACTACCAGAGGGTAATGCCCGCTAATCAGGGCTATACACTGTATTGCTGAAGTAAAAGCTAGCGCCATCGGGTGACCAGCTACTTCGAATGGTTTTCTTTTGTAGTGCTGGCAATACACAGTAGCTATGCACTAGATCAGGGGTGTTCATCCACGGTCCTGGAGGGCCACTCCACTCCAGGTTTGACAGGTAAAATGATATAATGAACTACTTCAAGGTCTGGATGGAGGTTTAATTGGTTCAACTAAACAATTTAGAATAGGGTTGGAACAAAGACCAGGAGTGGAAGGGCTAACTTTAGCCACCCCTGCATTAGATAGTGTTGACTCTTATTGCTGTTGAAGCTCCTTAACACTGACTGCATACAATATACAGTAATAAAACCTGTTGAACTGTAGCGCTGGTCTTACCCTGTCGTTTTCCCCATTAACTCTGTGAACCCCCACGGCTGCTGGGGTAATCTCCATTACATCAAAATAAATTCCTGAAACAACACGAGAGAGTTCTGGTAAGATGCATTCATCTTGATGGGCTCAGTCTTTTAGAACGTCTTGTAAACTCGATTGTCATTGAATTCCTTACGTTTCTTTCAGTGTTTCTAAATGCAGCACTTTGAAGTGTTTACTAATTACAGATGATTCTCTCACCTCTGCCTGTGACTGGCAGCACTAAGAGAACAGAGCAATCTCCTCCTGAAAGGGTACTACTGTTTAATATGACTGTCAGGAGCTGTTCTCATCCAGGGGTGGAGACAACACCAAACCCTGGCGTAAAAGAATGCAACCTAAAACTAATTTCACCACTGAAGAAACTGAGAAAGCTCTAGTCAAAATGTCAAAGGAAAACACCCTTTCACGTTACAAACTGAAAAATAATCTACCTGCCAGACTTAAACTGCCTTAAATTAAATACCTGCTGTGTTTATTTCTAGGGTTGTAACTTTAACAGCTTTTTTTCAACTTTTGAAAAAATTGTGAAAAGAAAATCAGCCCCTAAAGGAATTTATTGAACAAATAAAAATAAAAAATACAATTTAAATTAATTCTGAAAGTAAAACACCACTTGACAATTTAAGAAAAACAAACTTCAGGGGGCATTCCAATGCTGTCAGTCTTCTTAATTAAGCATGTTTTGGCACACAGTGCTGTAGCTTTAGTGCTCTAGACACCTTTACCTGTAACACCGCATTGCAGAACTAAATTACCCAAACGTTTTAGAAAATAAGGCTAAGACACCCTTGAATGAACCAAAGCTAGAACTGCACCAGGTGACCTAAATGAAACACTTGTCTTTACCTATGTTGCCATTATTCCCAACAGGTGTGGCCTTCAGAGCTTTTGAAAACTCTTCCCATGATCCTCCTGCACATTCCTCTCTGATTCTCTCTCTGGTAAAGGAGCCATTTTTAAAACTAGAAGCAACAGACACAGGACATGGTGTCAGAGAATCTTAACAAGCACGGAACAACCACCTTGAAGCAGAAACACACAAGTGACACAAACAGCAGGCTTGCTTTAGATTTAAACACTTCCGCCTCTGTACTTTGGGGAGGGGGAATGTTTTCATGCAAGGGGTGGTCAATAAGATTACAGTTCAAAGGCAATGCGGCGCATAAAGGGCCAGTGCCAGCCTAGCTCTGTGCTCAAGTGTAAACGGATGACTCAGATGATAAGAATCTTTTAATCGGATTGACCCTAAGCCAGCTCAGGTCCGGGTTGTAAGTGTACACACACCTAGAGAGTGGTGAGAGCTGCAACACCCTGCCTGATTTCATACTGTTTCCATTTGAATGACTCGGACGACCGTTCAATGTGTTTTATCTGTTACTGTGCATTGTATTTCATTATAATATAATGGAATGTCATTCTTCCAAAGGAGAGGGTTTTAAATAAGCATTACCATATCAATGCCATGTAGGCCTGGCTATCAACTGGATTGCAAAAGATATGTCCTTCCACTGTGGGTCTGGGGTCCTGAATCCATAGGAAGACTGTGTCACTGGTGCCAAGGCTGATCTATTTCAACAGAAACACAGCATCCCTTAGCAAACATGCACGTGACAGCCATATACAGCGGTCCACACACCACCAGAGTCAACTGCATTTTTACAAGACTGGAATTAAACATACAATATAGTTCAGTTGTTTTAAATAATCATCCAACATTTCATTGTTGCAGTACTCACAAAATGTATCTGCTTAAACTTTAATATACACAAAATATAAAGCTGCAGAATCGCACAATTTAAAAAAAGAAAGAATCTCCCTTTGCCTATTGAAACCAGCTTTCCATTTGGGCATTCTAGAAGCCAAACAGTCACATTTCTTTTTGCTTTACTTCTGATTTTCTCCTCAGTTACGAATGTCCCATTATTACTGTTACCACACGGCCGTGCTTTTACCAGTGCGAGTCAAATGGTGAAACTGCTATGCAATAGGAGTCTTATTTCCATCTCTGCATTCTGAGATAGTGACCCCGGACTCCTCTGCGTATCTGGCATGGAAAGAGCAATGACCAAACAGGACCCTTTATTAATTCATTGGCAGTGTGTTTACTCACTGCAATGTCTCCTTCCTGGAGTCTCATCCCTGCCAAGGACCCTGGGCAAAACAGGACAAGAAAAATTCAACACAAACCAGCTCTCTCCAGTCCCCAGTCAAGCTGCCTGCATTCCCCTTTAACTGTCTGCTGTTACAGTGTTTTAAAAGAAGGCAGAGGGGTTTGCATTATATCCCCTTCAGTCACTGCATGTGTAATTGTACTGTTAAGTTTCCTATCCTACCCCCCCCCACCCCCCCACCCCCCCCCACACACACACACACCCTGCCTTTTAACAATCAGGCATCATTTTAAAACAAAGACAAACAATTAAGGTATAGAAAATGAATCCCTAAAAATCAGGCATTTATAACTTGTATTAATTAATGTACTTGTTGAAGTATCACTGGAAACCACAAGGGGGAGCTCTAAACCCATTAAGACATGGCTGGATACTTACCTGGGTTGTCCCCTGTGAAAGCTATTACTTTACAGTCTGGTGAGAAGCCATAGCGCTGGACATAGTATGACGATACAGAACCCTAGAAGGGAAACCAATTAGGATTGGAAATGAGTCCCTGAACATTCATCTAAAAGGGCATGTTCACAGTAATTGAATGGAAAAATATAACACATTGTATCCAGCACACAATCCTCTCACACCGCACACAGCATACATCCTGTTTTAGCATTGTTTCGGAACACATGTCCAGTGTGTGCAGTTTCTGGTGTATTCGGTGTAAATGAGATTTCATTTTTGTTGCTCGCCTACCAGAACTGCCACTGAAGGCAGCGGGGTGCCCAGTTTCCCTCCCAGCCCAGGTGCCACGGCTCCCAGGCAGTGCTGTGCCCACTCCTTCTTAGAGATGTCCATTAAATTCATCCCAGAGCCTGGCAACAAAGAGAACCACAGCAAACTACATGCAGCAGTATTCAGACAGGCACGGCTTACAACTGAGCTTTGCCCAAAAGGGTCATGCATATATATATATATATATATATATATATATATATATATATATATATATATATATATACACACACACACACACACACACACACACAGCTATGGTCAAAGGTTTTGCATAACCCTATAGAATTAACAAATGTTGCTTCATAAAGCAAAATGAAACCTGCAGAATAATGTTATGTGTTAGCATATTGAATTACATAGCGCTTTGTAGTTTTCCACACACTTAAAGAAAGACTGAAAAATCTACTGTACTGTACAAGTATGGCTTCCGGTAGACTTTTGCAATTCAGTTTTGTTGTTTCTTTGATTATATGATGTTAAATAAAAGATCTAAACTATGTTTATATAGGTTTTTTATTATTATTTATTATGTCTCAATCCTATAATTCTAGGTGATGCAAAACTTTTGGCCATACATATATATTTCTTATTCTTGAAAAATAACAAGTTTACTGCACTGTTTACTTTTTGTTCTACACAGCTGAAGAAGCGCTTTTGTCCAAAAAAAATATTTGTTATCATTTAACATCCCAAAAAAATAAATAAAAATATATTAATTTAATAGATAGATAGATAGATAGATAGATAGATAGATAGATAGATAGATAGATAGATAGATAGATAGATAGTAGCAAGCAATTCATGTTAGTTTTAATACTGGAGTGTGACAGCAGAGCCACCCACAGCCCAGTTCTGAACCCTGTAAAGCATTGCTGGGTGGAGTTATAAGCAGCTGAAACTGATCTGATGAGAAGAGTGGTAAAAGACTCCTCCCAATCGTGCAAGTCGTCCAGAAGCTGTGATAAATCCAGAGATGGTCAGACCAAACTGAGTGTCAGAATGCATTCTGAACAAGACTGGTGCAGCCTGGGAAGGTTTGGCCGGGACACCTGGTCAGTGACTAGCCCTAGACGATGTCTTCCTCACCCTGCGGGAGTGTAAAGGCAAGGCAGCATTCCCTGTGGGTGCCAGCCCAGAAATGTGTGCCATTCATTATATCAACTCACTCAATGATGACTTAATTAGATTGAATCATCATTCAACTAACAACGTGTGTCTAAGTGCAACTGTATGCACATGAGTCTATCAGCTTGTAACGTTTCCTACAATCCTTCATCTGTGTTATGCTATTGTTAGGTGAACTTGCTTCCCACTCTGTATATCCCTGTTAAAGGCCAGTGTGAAAACGATAACTGGTGATAAATCAAAACACTGTCAAAATCTCATACGTGCTTCTCCATATCTGGTCAAGCATTTATGTAAAATGCCTTTGCCAAGTTCATTATAAGCTAACAAATTCTATTAGCAAACATGCTGCTGACCTAGTTAAACAAATACACTGGCACCTAACAAACAGTTCTTATCTTCAGCACACACTTACTTTAAATGGCACTGGGTTACATGGTTGAGTGATACTTGCACAAAACAGCCATTCCATAAATACATATTGTGACAGGGCAGAGCCGCACACTGGGGAAGGTGTGGTTGTGGCTCTTAACACAGCCACAGGTTTAAATGGTTGTGTTTGTTGTTTTATTCATTTAATTAAGGACACCTGCTAGTAATTTAGGCAGATGTATAAAAGCAGGTCTTAATGTGTGTTAGTTTGTCTGTGTTAAGGCGAAGTCCCGGGGAGAGACCTGTGTTGGACCTGAAAGAGAAGATACTGTGTTAAATGCTTGTGTGTAGAAGGGTTGGGTTTTTGGTCACCGGTAAACGGCGTAGCTGTCCAGTGTTAGTTAAGAACTGTTTAGTTTAGCCTTCCTTGGAGGAGTTAAGACTTTTGTTTTGTTTTTTCATGAGAATAAATATACAGGCAACATATCTATGGTCCAGAACTCATTTTACACAAGAAGACAGAGCAAAAGGTCCCGAAAGTGGCAAAGCAATCCACAATATATACACAGCAGTGTTCAAAAGACTGAAAACAACACATGATTTAGCATATTCTTTAAGCAAGGACCCCTTGCTTAAAGAATATGCCAAATATTTTCATGAGTAAGACATCTCACAAGTAGAATGGCCCCTTGAAATGTTCTCCTTTTTCTAGGAAAGCAGCACAGCTGGGGATGGGGAGTTTGTTGCTGGATAACTTCACTCATACTACTTGCTCACTAAATATCTCTGTATCCCTGAATAGAAAACCGTCTTCTCTTCAAAAACATGCAAGCGATTTTAATGAACAGTCTCTCCCACGAGTGCTGGGCTACCCCTAAATACCTTCGTAACCCTGAATATATAATTGAATAGACAGACAGAGAGAGATAGGCCACATAGGCCAAGGTGACCTTATCCTCCTGCTCTCAACTTTCACATCATGTCAATGAAGAAGCATGTGCAACATAAACACTTACCATCACTGTAATCTATAGCAGCATAGTCCCCAAGGAACAAGGAAGCAGCAAAGCTACTGACCAGGGATATTCTCTGCAACAGCAAGAAAGGAGAAGCATGCATTAACATTGCAACTGAGGTGCTCAAACTAGGTCTCCGCTCTCCACGGACCACATTTCAAGCCACTGTTCCTGAAAAAGTGGCTCAGTGTTCCCTCAGCTTCAGAAACTGAATTTCTGTAGTGAGGTGATTTAAGAAATGACAACTATGGCTGTCTAATTCTACCTCAATCTATAAATTTTTTAGGAGACCAAAGAAATAACACCTAAAGATTTAAATGAAGGTCACCTCTGTTTGTTTGTAGTGTCCAGGATCTGTCTTCCAAATCTTTGCAATCTGATTTCCAGTGAATCTCTGCAAAATAATCAAGATCAAAAGCCCTGTGTTTTTTTTTGTTCATGTTTAATGAAGGATTTCATGGACTGACGAGGAATGTTATTTTAAATGATTGCTGTCTGGATTGACCCAGTTATTTTCTTGTTTGTACAGCTATCTGCTGTGTAGCATTTTTATCTAGCGATTAGTGATACTGTACTGTGCAGTACAAGTGAACCTTCCTGGTCGTCTGAACTTCCTGCTTCTTCAGGATGAAATGTATGTGTTACTATCTGAAATCCCTGAAATGTATGTTACTATCTGAAATCCCTGAAATGTATGCGTTACTATCTGAAATCCCTGAAATGTATGTTACTATCTGAAATCCCTGAAATGTATGCGTTACTAACTGAAATCCCTGAAATGTATGTTATTATCTGAAATCCCTGAAATGTATGTTATTATCTGAAATCCCTGAAATGTATGCGTTACTATCTGAAATCCCTGAAATGTATGCGTTACTATCTGAAATCCCTGAAATGTATGCGTTACTATCTGAAATCCCTGAAATGTATGCGTTACTATCTGAAATCCCTGAAATGTATGCGTTACTATCTGAAATCCCTGAAATGTATGCGTTACTATCTGAAATCCCTGAAATGTATGCGTTACTATCTGAAATCCCTGAAATGTATGCGTTACTAACTGAAATCCCTGAAATGTATGCGTTACTAACTGAAATCCCTGAAATGTATGCGTTACTATCTGAAATCCCTGAAATGTATGCGTTACTAACTGAAATCCCTGAAATGTATGTGTTACTAACTGAAATCCCTGAAATGTATGTTACTATCTGAAATCCCTGAAATGTATGTTACTATCTGAAATCCCTGAAATGTATGCGTTACTATCTGAAATCCCTGAAATGTATGTTATTATCTGAAATCCCTGAAATGTATGCGTTACTATCTGAAATCCCTGAAATGTATGCGTTACTATCTGAAATCCCTGAAATGTATGCGTTACTATCTGAAATCCCTGAAATGTATGCGTTACTATCTGAAATCCCTGAAATGTATGCGTTACTATCTGAAATCCCTGAAATGTATGCGTTACTAACTGAAATCCCTGAAATGTATGCGTTACTAACTGAAATCCCTGAAATGTATGCGTTACTATCTGAAATCCCTGAAATGTATGCGTTACTAACTGAAATCCCTGAAATGTATGCGTTACTAACTGAAATCCCTGAAATGTATGTTATTATCTGAAATCCCTGAAATGTATATGTTACTATCTGAAATCCCTGAAATGTATGCGTTACTAACTGAAATCCCTGAAATGTATGCTTTACTATCTGAAATCCCTGAAATGTATATGTTACTATCTGAAATCCCTGAAATGTATGCGTTACTAACTGAAATCCCTGAAATGTATGTTACTATCTGAAATCCCTGAAATGTATGCGTTACTATCTGAAATCCCTGAAATGTATGCGTTACTATCTGAAATCCCTGAAATGCATGTTACTATCTGAAATCCCTGAAATGTATGCGTTACTATCTGAAATCCCTGAAATGTATGCGTTACTATCTGAAATCCCTGAAATGTATGCGTTACTATCTGAAATCCCTGAAATGTATGCGTTACTATCTGAAATCCCTGAAATGTATGCGTTACTATCTGAAATCCCTGAAATGTATGTGTTACTAACTGAAATCCCTGAAATGTATGTTACTATCTGAAATCCCTGAAATGTATGTTACTATCTGAAATCCCTGAAATGTATGCGTTACTAACTGAAATCCCTGAAATGTATGCGTTACTATCTGAAATCCCTGAAATGTATGCGTTACTATCTGAAATCCCTGAAATGTATGCGTTACTATCTGAAATCCCTGAAATGTATGCGTTACTATCTGAAATCCCTGAAATGTATGCGTTACTATCTGAAATCCCTGAAATGTATGCGTTACTATCTGAAATCCCTGAAATGTATGCGTTACTATCTGAAATCCCTGAAATGTATGCGTTACTAACTGAAATCCCTGAAATGTATGCGTTACTAACTGAAATCCCTGAAATGTATGCGTTACTATCTGAAATCCCTGAAATGTATGCGTTACTAACTGAAATCCCTGAAATGTATGCGTTACTAACTGAAATCCCTGAAATGTATGTTATTATCTGAAATCCCTGAAATGTATATGTTACTATCTGAAATCCCTGAAATGTATGCGTTACTAACTGAAATCCCTGAAATGTATGCTTTACTATCTGAAATCCCTGAAATGTATATGTTACTATCTGAAATCCCTGAAATGTATGCGTTACTAACTGAAATCCCTGAAATGTATGTTACTATCTGAAATCCCTGAAATGTATGCGTTACTATCTGAAATCCCTGAAATGTATGCGTTACTATCTGAAATCCCTGAAATGTATGTTACTATCTGAAATCCCTGAAATGTATGCGTTACTATCTGAAATCCCTGAAATGTATGCGTTACTATCTGAAATCCCTGAAATGTATGCGTTACTATCTGAAATCCCTGAAATGTATGCGTTACTATCTGAAATCCCTGAAATGTATGTGTTACTATCTGAAATCCCTGAAATGTATATGTTACTATCTGAAATCCCTGAAATGTATGCGTTACTAACTGAAATCCCTGAAATGTATGTGTTACTATCTGAGATCCCTCTCTGGCTTTTGTTGTTTTTAAACCTTCAAAAACCCAGCCAGCCTGTCATATTTTTTCCCTGTCAATTCTGAAACTGACTGAATCAAGTTGTTATTTTTTTTCCCCCTATTCTTCCACACAGAATCTGTATCACACCAAAAGAACACCACAGCAGCCTTGGCTTGGCTTAACAGTAAGTAATACTAAACTTCCACTAATTCTCATTAATAATATTTTTGAAGCCAGGTGACTGAGGACACATAAAAGCTTGATCTATTAATAAGTAATAATAATAATAATAATAATAATAATAATAATAATAATAATAATAATAATACTTTGAAGTAATAACATGGAAAATAAATGACGTATGCCTGAGACCTTATTATATCTGTTTCCCTGGTCCCTGATTAATCGCCTACCTCATATGCCCGAGACCCTGTTATATCAGCAAGCTGCTGTGCCCCTCCAAGCGCCTGCTCCAGGTGCTGGCACTGCTCAGTGGTGCTGGAGTCCATCCAGACAGGGCTGTCTGTCACTGCAAAGCAAGACTGTAGGGAAACAGGCTCAGTCAAATCAAGCACTCAAATGTTTTGGATAGTTCCTACATCGCTTTATCTTCACACTGGGGTGAGAGTGGGCACCTACTGTATCCATATCATATCACGATTGAACAGGGTTGGGGTCAGTTCCTTTTTTTCAATTCCAATTCCAACTCCTTTTAAAGAATTGACCCCAACCCTGCTGACGAAGCCACTAAACAGAACCTGTGACCTACAAAAGTAAATCCTACAAGCATGGATACTGGCCTTCGATCAGCCAACCCACTCCCCTAAAACCACTACCTGCACACACCTTAGCATTTCATGCTGAATGAGTGGTATACATTTATACAATAAGCTGAGATATCTGGCATCAAAAAACGCCTGTATTTGGCGGTCCACACTCCTCAGTGAATATTTCTGTGTCTCTGTTAAAGACCACGTTCTAAGGCCAGCGAGGAAGGTAACTACTGGAGCACGGATCCACTCCAGGCTTAACATGCATAATGACATCATCTGCCTACGCATATTTACTAGTACAACCAATCGGGGACAAGCTCTTGTGTCACAGGTCACCCTGACATAGATTCTGAAAACCTGGTGCTAAGGAATGCACAGCCCAAGTTTCACCACAATAGGATCCAGAGTTCGAGATATATCTAAAAATGTAAATAGCTGCACACATACATAGTCGGGCCTCCACTACACCTCCCCCTGAGAACACTAGTCATGAAATGCCAGTTACTGGTCTGCCTGTGTCTGACTTGAATGAACAGCCAGTAACGGTAGGAACCTGAAAGGCTGAAAGTTGACAGACCAAGCTCAAGGTTCTGTCTAAAAAGACGGTAGCGAAGAGGCCATAAACAGGGCTGGAAATGAATCTGCATCGAAGAACAGTGTGTTGACAATGAAAGTAAAGATCCACCAGGTAAAATAATTCCTGAATTAATTGATTTCATATAAAAGTTGGACAGATTTTATTGTTATTTATTTTAAAACTATTCTTGTGGTATAAACAGAATATTGACTGATCGTTCATGGTATACGGTTTTTATTCACCTTAGGAGGATATCCTTACATAAACAACTACTGGGACCTCCTCCTGCGGCGAACAAAGATCCTGTATTCTAAACCACAAAACCACCTCTACTCCAAAAAAACAAAAAAACAAAAGTATTCATAGATAAATAAAAGAAACTGGATTTTCAAGTTGTAGTGTGTTGCATTTCAGTCCAGGGTTACTGCTTCGCCAATCACTTGCCAGCTTGCCAGTACCAGCCACACACAACATGTGAACATACATCTCCGCCATGGCTGGAGTTTTGATGCAGCTGGTGTCTTTTCATTGAAGACATTCTAAAGAAATCGTGCAGCCCTATGCAGTGTGTGTTCAATCATTTACCAGGAGCAAACTAAACCAGCTTTACTTGGCATTCCTGATAGAAACCAGTGCCAGCCCTACCTCCAGTAACTCATGCAGAGGCTTATCAGGTGACATGTCCCGGAGGATCTGACGGGAGCCTTCTTTCCAATACACACTGCCATGTTGCTGTAAAACAAAACCTGGGGAGTGACAAAATGTCATATACGCAAATGGGACAAAACATCAATATGCAGCCCATGCTTTGTGTAAATGGACATAGGGTGACTCGTAAACAAGACTATTGCAGAGCATGTCTGAACCGAGCTCTGACGATAGTCTGACCTGGAAACACATGTGTGTCATCATGCGTTTTTATTTACTCTGGTGTGCTGTTTATGAATCACATAGGGTTAACATATGATTCTATGTTCACCGGGACAGTTTGGGACTAGGGCTGTCAGTTAAGCCTCCAAATAGCAATCGACTAATTGGGCACACAAAATATAATCGTTCGCAAAAAAAAAAAAGGTTTAATCCCGAGATGTGCGAACCGGTTCCTTTAAAACCAGGTACCCACTTCCTGCTTTGAAACAGATGAACCGGATACAAATATCAAGGATCCGGTTCCAGCGAGTACTGTTATGTTTTTCATAAAACAGATTATTAAAAAACAGAACAATTAATTAGACTTGTAAATTCTGTCAAAAATAAATTTGATAACTATAATGGACATATGCATATTTGGAAAAAAACTTGAAAAAACCTGCACTTAGCTAGACTATATGTTTAAAACCTGCACTTAGCTAGACTATATGTTTAAAGCCAGCACTTAGCTAGACTATATGTTTAAAGCCAGCACTTAGCTAGACTATATGTTTAAAACCAGCACTTAGCTAGACTACATGTTTGCGTTTTGTTGTCCTTGTTTTGGACTGCTGTCTGACTGCGGCTGTGATGAGTTTAGACGTATTTTTTGCTCTATGGTTGTTGTGGTCTTTCTAATGCTTTCTATGCTGACTGTAGCACTCCTGCTTGTTTATATCATGTATATAAGATGCCACCCCCCTCCACCTCCTTCTGCTCACACACTGACATGCAGACGTGTTTTTCACAATAGTTTGGGAACCGGAATCGGACTCAAAATACCCGGTTCCAATGAGATTCCAAAAATCCCCTCAAAAGCTCATCATTCGTTTTATCAGCTGTGGGCGGCACTGATTGTACTTACATGGACTAGATGTGGTCCTCAATGAGGAAACACAGACGGAGCACGCAGCCCAGTTTGAAAAAAACATCAAAAACAGTATTATTCCCAGGTTTAACAGTTCATTTTGAAATGCCAAAGAAGCGCAAACTATATACAGTCCGTTTTCTTTAATGTGCACAATTTATTTACATGTTGTTTGCCAGTAATACACGCTTCTCGTCCTGCTCTGGATCCAAGGAGGCGTGATTTTTGTTTACATCAGAGGGGCCTACTTACAAAGCATTTTTAAAACTGATTCGCTGGTAGGATGGGACCAGCAAATCAGGTGCTAGTTAATGAGCAGGAAAAGAACAGGCCCACTGCTTGTCTGACAGAAATACTGCAACTAGCAAGGCGCCTTGTTTCGGTGCAGTTTCGTTGATAAACTTAAATAATGCTATTAACTATACACCTTACAAAACGTAATTATTTAAATCAATTATCCAGTGTTTATATTGATGTATATTGTGAGGAATGGAATCGATTGAAAAATCAATTTTCGGTTTAATAGTAGCAGACCTGTTTGGGACAGTTCAGACTTTTAAATTCATGTCGCAATGCATTCTGGTACATTTTACTTGTCTCAGGTACCTTTCACTTGTTTCTTTTCTTTACTACACTTACCAGAATGCATTGGGGTGTGAGTTGAAAAGACTGTCCCAGTGAACATGGAGTCATATGGTCACCCTAGAACAGATTCATCTCCATTTTAAAAGTCACAATTGGCATGACAACAGATGAGACACACTTTCATAAAGAGTTGGTAGGTGCTTCTGTATCAAAGTTGATAGATTCCGATGGCAATCAATGAGGTGTGGTCACCGATCACTCCAGAAATAACTTTCTTTTTTTTCTGCTTCTGCAGAATTGATAAAAAATACTTTGGTAAGTGGTGTTTACCTGCCCACTTCCAGACAAGGCTTTCACAGAAGAGAAATCAAACCCAGAGGCCTTCATCTTACCCAGGATCAAATCTAGAGCCTGAAATTAAAAACAAAAACCTTTTTTAACACATTTTATCAGCCCAATATTCTGCCCAACGGTTCCTCTCAGTCGCAAGTATTGTTTGAAGACGAAACACAGACACGTGGTTGAGAGGCTCTTGGTGCTTGGCATTGCCACATTCGGAGGGAAATGGAAGATTTTCTCCCAGGGCAGTGTGAGTGGCAGCTATGACATCACTTTGGGAGACCCCCAGCTGATTATTGTCCTAGACAGTGCTGGTCAAGCACCCTGTGGACATTAACACTGACTGGTGTGGTGGCCACAATCTACAGACGTGCTCAAATTTGTTGGTACCCTTACAGCTCATTGAAATAATGCTTCATTCCTCCTGAAAAGTGATGAAATTAAAAGTTATTTTATCATGTATACTTGCATGATAAAATGTCATAGAATAAAGCAAAGAAGCTGTGAAAAGAGATGAATTATTGCTTATTCTACAAAGATATTCTAAAATGGCCTGGACACATTTGTTGGTACCCCTTAGAAAAGATAATAAATAATTGGATTATAGTGATATTTCAAACTAATTAGTTTCTTTAATTAGTATCACACATGTCTCCAATCTTGTAATCAGTTATTCAGCCTATTTAAATGGAGAAAAGTAGTCACTGTGCTGTTTGGTATCATTGTGTGCACCACACTGAACATGGACCAGAGAAAGCAAAGGAGAGAGTTGTCTGAGGAGATCAGAAAGAAAATAATAGACAAGCATGGTAAAGGTAAAGGCTACAAGACCATCTCCAAGCAGCTTGATGTTCCTGTGACAACAGTTGCAAATATTATTCAGAAGTTTAAGGTCCATGGAACTGTAGCCAACCTTC
Organism: Acipenser ruthenus; assembly: GCF_902713425.1. Classification (NCBI taxonomy): domain Eukaryota; kingdom Metazoa; phylum Chordata; class Actinopteri; order Acipenseriformes; family Acipenseridae; genus Acipenser; species Acipenser ruthenus. Next base: position 105,741,473 of record NC_081192.1, on the reverse strand, counting down.
CTGGGCGAGGCTGCAAGAGGAAAATCGATCCCAGATTGAACAGAAGGATAGTGCGAATGGTAGAAAAAGAACCAAGGATAACTGCCAAAGAGATACAAGCTGAACTCCAAGGTGAAGGTCCGTCAGTTTCTGATCGCACCATCCGTCGCTTTTTGAGCGAAAGTGGGCTCCATGGAAGAAGACCCAGGAGGACTCCACTTTTGACAGAAAAACATAAAAAAGCCAGACTGGAATTTGCTAAAATGCATATTGACAAGCCACAATCCTTCTGGGAGAATGTCCTTTGGACAGATGTGTCAAAACTGGAGCTTTTTGGCAAGTCACATCAGCTCTATGTTCACAGACGAAAAAATGAAGCTTTCAAAGAAAAGAACACCATACCTACAGTGAAACATGGAGGAGGCTCGGTTATGTTTTGGGGCTGCTTTGCTGCGCCTGGCACAGGGTGCCTTGAATCTGTGCAGGGCACAATGAAATCTCAAGACTATCAAGGCATTCTGGAGCGAAACGTACTGCCCAGTGTCAGAAAGCTCCATCTCAGTCGCAGGTCATGGGTCCTCCAACAGGATAATGACCCAAAACACACAGCTAAAAGCACCCAAGAATGGATAAGAACAAAACATTGGACTATTCTGAAGTGGCCTTCTATGAGTCCTGATCTGAATCCTATCGAACATCTATGGAAAGAGCTGAAACTTGCAGTCTGGAGAAGGCACCCATCAAACCTGAGACAGCTGGAGCAGTTTGCTCAGGAAGAGTGGGCCAAACTACCTGTTAACAGGTGCAGAAGTCTTATTGAGAGCTACAGAAAACGTTTGATTGCAGTGATTGCCTTAAAGGTTGTGCAACAAAATATTAGGTTAGCGGTCCCATCATTTGTGTCCATGCCATTTTCATTTGTTTTATTATTTACAATATTATGTTGAATAAAAAATCAAAAGCAAAGTCTGATTTCTATTAAATATGGAATAAACAATGGTGGATGCCAATTACTTTTGTCAGTTTCATGTTATTTCAGAGAAAATTGTGCATTCTTCGTTTTTTGTGGAGGGGTACCAACAAATTTGAGCACGTCTGTATACCAAGGGGGTCACACATTTAGTAATTATTCACCTGAACTCATTAAATCTATAACCAGACCCTGAAGTAGCTTGTTTTTTCATTTTAGCAGAATTGGCCATCCTTGTTCTTTCCTGGCCAACAAAAATAACCTTTAAGGGAGGCAAACAAGAACGCAAGCTGACAAAATACCCCAACAGCAGTGAAATAGGCTGAAGTAAAACTGCATAGAAGTTACCTTTACCTACTGCTGGGAGATGCTGGAGGGTGTGTGTGTGCCTGACTGCTTTGGCTGCATATAACCCTGTGGCAGGGTGAAGGAGGGGAAAAGGAGTGAAATCTGACCTGCCAACATGTGGAGCCATGAGAGGGAGTAACTCACACAACCACACCAAGATGGAGCATGCCTTAAGCATAGAGTTCAGTTGTGATGGCCATCTTGGAAAGGTCAGAAGCACAGGTGTTTCGGGTTACGCTAATATCAAATCCGGATTAGGTCTCAAGCACAACTGAGTAACGGCTGAATGTGATGGACCGATGGAGGCGTGGTCAGGGATACAAAAGGGGAACTGTGGGGAGATCCCCTGGGAGGAGTGGACGGTGGACGGTGGAACGTGCATTATGCTAACAGCCTGTCTTGTGTTTCCTGGATCCAAGCCTATAGATCCAAGAGAAAGATAACTGGAGACTGGAGAGAAGGCGAGAGCGCAGCCAAAGCGGTGAGCAGACACACAACCACTCGGGAGCAGCACGGCCTGACTGGGATTAACAAAGAAAGAACTGTATTATATGTATAAATAGTGTGTGTGTTTGAAAAATACACTGTGTGTTGCACCCCATATAAGAGACTCATGTGTGTTATTTCCATCACGAACCCCTCTTTCACAAACCCCTCTCTGTTGGCCACACTGAAAAACAGTCACATTACAAATACTGTATAACATCTTGGTGTGAGGGGTGGAAAAAACAAAGACTCCTATTGCATAGCAGTTTCACCCATTCCAAGTTTTACTACGAGCTTGGTTTAGCCACAGCATATAGGTAACAAGCTCAGATGTGTCTTATTAAACTCATAGTGAAACCAGGAATGGATCAAACTGCTATGCTATGGGAGTCTTATTTCCATCCCTACAATGTATTTATGCTTATTCCAAGGTAAATAAAACCCCTACTCGCTGTGGGACGTGTTCAAGAGGCTCAGGTCAGAGTCTTTATTAGCATGTCTTGGGGCATGTGATGGCAAGGATTGGCAGATTTACTGTAGATTTGACAGATCATGGTAATATTGAACTTTACCTTGACCCACATGAGTACAGGGGAGGTTACAGTTAACCTGTCACTGTGGACATGAACACCGCCCTGGGTCCTGCAGAACAAAGAGAGATACACTGTATAATAATAATAATAATAATAATAATAATAATAATAATAATAATAATATAGAATAAAGAACACTGATTAAACACTGGTTGTTTTCATGGAGTGGTTTTGAGTTTGAGGCTGGTTTCATTCAGAAGAGGTCCCCCATGTCTAAATTGTACTTATTGGAAAATGTTAAAACAAGAGCTAAATAATAATTACTGCAATAAATGTTTAGTGTCAGCCAGCGAGTAAGAAGAAGTTATGTATTGACTGTACTTACCTGTATTCAGGAAGCTCTGTGTCAAAATGCACTGCACTCTGATGAACAATGGTCAGGTTGTCATCAACAGCAACCACTTTCAGCTATGGAAAAAATGATTTCAAAAACACGTAACAATGGAAATCTGTCCATTACTTAGAATGTTAAATTCACACAGTACAGTATGCCATTAACTAATAGAACTGCAGGGATGGCAATAATTCTCCTGCTGCACAGCAGTGTGACCAGTTCCAGGTTTTACTACCAGCTTCATTAGCCGCAGTGTACAGGTAACTCAGGTGTGTCTTATTTAACTCATAGTAAAACCAGGAATGGATCAAACTGCTCTGCAATGGGAGTCTTGCTTCTATCCTGATACTGTACAGAAGAACACAGCAGTTGGTGGTGGTGTTTAAGGCTTTATTGATGTTTTTCAGAGTATGGTTTAATTTCTTTTAATATTTATTTGATTGTCAAGTAGTGTCCAACGACTATGTTACATTTTAGCCTATGCACAAACAAGCCTTGTTGAAAGTCCAGTTGGTATGTATTCCCTGTAGTTATAGTTGATCCCTCCTAAAAAAACATGATACTCTGTGTCACTCTGGGAACTCCTGCAAATTGAGTATTTGCAACAGGACGTTACAACTGCTACACATTTAAGATTAGATTAATATTGCCAGAAAAAGAAAAGAAAATATTCAATTGTACCCACTCCTACTCCGTTTTAAAGTTAACTGATTAAGTTCAAAGTACGGTACAAGAAGACTACAGCCAGGAGTGTGCAGCTTACTCTGTTTTGGTACAAAGTGCAGAGGCCAGTATGGGGACGAGACAGCTCCCACTCCACATACAAGTAAAAACTGCACGCTTTTTACAGAAAATATACAGCACCTTTTTTTGAGAGAGAGAGAGAGAGAGAGAGAGAGAGAAAAGATGCTTCTAATTTTGTTTTGTAAAGCATTAAAAAAAAGAAAAAGAAAAAGAAAACGTATCTATAAACTTTCAAAAGCCCCTTTTACAAACTCGCATTGTAGTAGATCACATGAGCAAACACAGCGACTCATTCCTTCCGCGTGTGTAAACACCGAGTCTGCTCCGGTATGCATTAGTCAGCGTAAACCGTGATTTATTATTATTATTAGTATTATTATTATTTGAACAAGTGCAGCTACATACCTGTTGGGTGCTGAAATCAAATCCCAGGTAGCAGCGATCAGACGGTAAAGCCATTTCAGTTTGAATGCACCGTACAGGCTTGGGTAAATGGATGTCAGTCACTGCGCCTGTGTCAGCGGAAACCAAAGAAAAAAAATTAAAGGAGCCGCTGACCAAAATGTGTGGATTTTATTTTTTGTTACACAGAGTTCAATATATAAATAAGTGCCGTGTAAATAATACTCCTATTACATAGCCGTTTCACCAACTCCAGGTTTTAACACAAGCTTGATTTGCCACAGCATATAGGTAACAAGCTCAGGTGTGTCTTATTAAACTCATAGTGAAACCAGGAATGGAACTGCTATGCAATGGGAGCCTAATTTCTATCCATGAATCAGCATGATATAAATTAATCTAGTAATCAAGTGACCCTCATCTAGGAGTCAGACCTGGTCTTCAAACCCTCTGACCCTCATATTATATATATATATATATATATATATATATATATATATATATATATATATATATATATATATACACTCACACACACAATAACGTGTGCAAATAATGTGTCAGTATGTGCAAAGCTTGTGAGAGAGAGAGAGAGAGAGAGAGAAAGAGAGAGACATAGACAGAGACAGAGAGAGGAAATAAAGGCCAGTTTAGAAGAATTAGAGGAAGGAATGGGTGTGTACTCTAAACCAGTGCTTCCCAATCCCGGTCCTGGGGACCCCCTGTGTCTTCTGGTTTTCATTCCAACTGAGCTCTCATGTGCTTAATTGGACCTTTTTAATTGTTCTCAGCTCCTAAAAAGTTGCAGATTTCAAGTTACTTATAAAATGTTAAGTAATTGAGAACTCAGTTGGAATGAAACCCAGAAGACACAGGGGGTCCCCTGGACCAGTGTTGTAGTGACGGCAGAAGAAATTAGGAGGAAACAGTGTGTAAAATAAATCAATGCTCTTTTTATTAAACACACACACACAGGACTGGAACTGACGACATCCTGACCAAACCAGGCCACCGTATCTAAATACTGTATTTGCAGACCTGGTTAGAGACGGGTCTGCACAGACTGTATTAAAATAATAAACAAAGTAATACATGTGTGTAAATCAAGCATAAAACAGACCAAGCCACACACAACAACAACTATTTTCAAGGTCCAGAGTCCAGGACCTTGTCCCCTGCCACCCGGCTACAATCATTCGTAACCACCTCCTTTGAGTTCAAGTTGGATGTCCTTTTGGTACTTCAGTGGTGAAAACCCTACTTCTGATGCATTTAGGCAGTGAGCAAACCAAACTTTAGTGCAAAATCATCCTGTATATAAGATAAGCTGTGTTTCAGGCTAATCGCTTGTTCCAGGTGCAACTGAGGCAAGTCTGAATGGCTACTGTGTCACTGTTCACAAACTCCCTATATCAGTTACCTCAATAAACCAGCTGTGGGTAGTCGGAGTAATAGGGAAGCTATTTTAATTGTGTTTAGACTCTTCTGTGCTATCAATGTATTGTTTGTTGATCTTGCTGCTATTGTTTAGAACCCTTTACAGGTTAGGCTGCTTGTTAGGCTAACATAACTAGACTAAATGCTTGCTAACTGTCTTAGATTTGCTCCAGGTACAACTGAGGCAAGTGTGAATTGTTACTGAGTTCATGACTCAGTAAACCAGATGTGGGTAGTCTGACGTGGCCAGTGTAGCAGGAAAGTAAATGAACAATGTTTGCTGGGAAAGGTGACTCCCTTTTGCTAAACGCTCTAACTCAATGTCAACACACATTTGCACTGGGGCGCTGGCTTTGTAAATGAAATTGCTGTGCATTGATATTGAAGATGCAATAAAAGTTGTTTTTTCCTGTGGGAAATCAAGCGATCCATGAAAAGCTGAGCAGTAAATGATTGAAAGTAAAGGTTACAGAATGTAAGCCCTATGCAAATACTGTGTCTAAATAATGTACTGCTCCCCTGTGCTTGCAAAGCTGCAACCTGGATATCTGGGATACATGTGCTGTTTAGATTAGGGTTAGTAATAGAGATTCATAAACATGCAATGTCAAGTTAAAACATATCGTGTGCACTGCAGAAGGGGGCCAGATCCACTTGTGGTTTATTAGCTCAATGTACAGTACTGGACTTTTTAACTGTCCCTTCTGAGGCTGCTATCTGGCATAGCAACGTATCAAAACAGCAAGCAGGTGCATTGGCTTACTAACAATGTGTTCTTTCTGACCGGCTGCTTGCCTCCCCTAATTGTGGACATGCTTTGCAGCCAGTGACATGCTTTGACCCTGAAGATGAAGTGACCTAGAAAGTGAAACATACTGAAAGTAAGGTGTGTAGTGTGGTCCAGTGGTTAAATAAAAGGGCTTGTAACCAGGAGGTCCCCGGTTCGAATCCCACCTCAGCCACTGACTCATTGTGTGACCCTGAGCAAGTCACTTAACCTCCTTGTGCTCCGTCTTTCGGGTGATACGTAATTGTAAGTGACTCTGCAGCTGATGCATAGTTCACACACCCTAGTCTCTGTAAGTCGCCTTGGATAAAGGCGTCTGCTAAATAAACAAATAATAAAATAATATAACCCAGTATGGCAAGTGCACAGAACATTCAACTAGGGAAGAATGTAGTCAACAGTCATACAGGTCGTACTAGCTTATTTAAAACTGAACAGGAGAGGGGGGTCACTGCAGTTTTAAGATGCAATGTTCTGTGTAATACTGTAGGTTGTTTTCAACTGTCCCTTAGATAAGCATAGAGCTTGCTTAGCAATGATCGGTCTTAGGATGACCGGTATCTTAGGCGGCTCAATAATAGTATGCTACCAGTGGGAGGAGCTAGAGATGACCACGTCACGGTCCCCGCGTTATATGTGTGATATATGTACGTCAATGACTTGTATAATCCATTCTCCATTTGACATTGCAAGGGAAGTTTATTGGGTCTCACCTTCACCTGCTTTACAAAGCCATCTGTCTCTAAGCCATCTATTCCGCTAGTGTCATAAAGCCGCCCGCACCTGTTTGTCTAAACACGGCGCTATGTAGTGTACCACGCTTTTTTTTCAGGTGCTCTTTCATTGGTTATCATAGAGGAGCAAGCAACCAATACTTTATCCTTTGCACACCAGTGCTGCTCCAAATCATAATTCTAGCCTAAGTTCAGGTGACCGTTTCAGTGTCACATTCAGGGTTCTGCGTTTCCAAGTGCAGCAGGTGGATGACACACTGTCAAAAAACGATTATTACGTGTCAAATGCAAAGAAAGGAGCGAGGCTGCTGTATACATCTGGCACCTTCACTGGCACAGATGGTGAAGGCAGGTGAATTTGACGACGCAACAACAGGAGTCATACTTCGAATAGAGGGGACACACCGCGATAAGCAAGCAACCGAGATGGACGTTACACTCCTGAAGGAACAACACCACTGCATTAGAAAGAAACTCCGAACACACGTTGTTTGGGTCAAAACAGGTAAGCGAATTGATCATATATCCTAGCCACTGTTCAACGCATTCATTCATTCGGTGTAAAAAGTGTAGGAAAATGAATTGCTTGTTTGTACTTTTGTGTCTGTTCATGTTTTAACTCAATAGAATACACGTTGGCTCTGCATTTACTTGAGGAGGTTTGGGTCCCCAGGACAGGTGAGACGCTGATTTTGGTACCCCATGGAATTCACTATACCATGTAATTTCACGCCTGCACAGATGCGTTTTTTTTCTTTTTTTTCGCAAGACAGCTGAATTGGAAAGTCAAATATATCTGTGTTTACGCGCCTCATTATTTTCTCCCAATAAAACCGTGATGTAGACAGGCTTGTTGTTTGGCTTAGTTACCGTGATGCATTCAGGCTTATTGTTTTACTTACTTTGAAGCACGAAAGCGTCACATTATATTTATTTTGAGCAATTCTATATCTTGTTTTTGACGTGAAATTCTGTATCGGAAATGTAAACTAATCAATGAAGTATCGCTGCCCAGAAAGACTTCGGTAATATTTAATAAGCAATGAATATAAGTCAGACCAAGTAAAACATAACACAAATACTGAGCAGCGTGTCTTTTTAAATTTATTGTACTCTTCTGTTTGGTTAAAGCTCTCTTTATCCCTCAGTGCAGACTGCAAATAAATCTTTGGCCGCGTTCACATTACTCCTAAAAAGTCTTGTAGTCGGGAGTCGTATGTTTTTTGTACAGACTGTCCTGTGAGGTATGTGTTCAGTTGTATTAAACACTGGGGTCCCCCAATATTCTACATGGGTGGGGGTACAGTATTCCATAGCTATTGATAAGCCATAGAATTACGTATCCCCTCACAATGTAATCAAAACACCAGTTTAATGACTCATGTCCTATGTTTTTTGTACAGACTGTTCTGTACAGAATTTCACGTCAAAAACAATATATAGAAAAACAAGAAAATAGTGTGGCGCGTAAACACAGATATATTTGACTTTCCAATGCAGCCGTTTTTCGAAAAAAAAGAAAAAAACGCATCTGCGCAGGCGTGAAATTTCAGGGGATACTGAATTCCATGGGGTACCAAAGTCAGCGTCTCACCTGACATGCCTGTAAACTAGTGGGGAAAATAACAAAAACACAACGTTAAATTAGGCGACTGCAAAAATGAAATGCGAGTTAAAAGTGGGATAGGGATGAACAATTCACGTACAGTAATTTGTAAGCTCTGTTTGAAATAAAATTATTATTATTATTATTATTATTATTATTATTATTTTTTTTTTTTTTTTTTTTTTTCCTGCACAGCTAACAATGAAGAAATGAATGGCAAGCCCCTGGTCAGTGTTGTCTCAATAAACCAGAACATGAGAAAAGCAAAAGCCTTTGAGGTGGAGATGCCATTCAAAGAGATTCAGTTTAATTTCCCTGGCAACCTCCAGGACTATGAATCCCTCTGGCACACCCACCTGGGAATCTACCGCAACACTCAAACAGAGCACCGAAACACTGGAACAGCCGGAGACAGCGCCAAGACAATGGACTCAGGAGAGCAGCCCAGCCCCACAGCCGACCCCTCACTAACGAAGGATATCTCCCTGTCATGTCAGAAGCTGCTGGAGGAGCAAGCAGTTGATACTTCAGAGGGAGCCAGCCAATCAGATGTGCCTGACCGCACCAGCAACTGCTGCTTGGGAGATTCACTAACCCACAGGTCAAGAAAGCTCTCGACTCCTGCGATTCAGACTGGACAGCAGAGTCTAGACGCTTATAAGTCACCAAGCAGCACCAAGCTGCTCAGCTACCCTTTCCCTCAGAAGAAATGCCCCAAGAAATCGGAGGCTGCCCGGAGACTTGGGTTGTATGCTACACATTAATCAAATGCCCTTTGCTCTGTACACTCACTCACGTGTGGTTTTTAAGGCTGAGGGGATGTCTGCTTTTCGCCATCGATGCACCAGTGTCCTTAAATAAAGTAATACATTTAGAGCTACTCATAATATACCCAAGAGCTACTAAATTGTTGAAAACTATTACATCAAATGACATTACCAAAGCGCCTCCTCCATTCTTGAATTATTTTGTATTTTTTGAAAGGAGAAAATATATTCATTTCACAAAATGAAAAACAGTACTTCAGAGAACTTGGAAATATATCACAGAGCTGTTTGGTTGTAGTTTTGTAAAAATCGACGTGTGTGCAACCTTTTTTTTTTAAAAAAAGAGTTAATTAAAGACTGGAGTAAACGGTTTGGAAATGCGACCCTTCATCTTTTCACATGAACACTGCTGTAACAATGTGTCTCTTTCAATACTGCACATTTGAGACCTGTATAGAGAATGGTGTTGCACAACATTACAATACCCCTTACTTTACAAAACTAAACAATGAGTCAACTGGTCTTACAAAACCTGTATCTCCCTAACACAACAGAAGCACATTTGTATTGCTGCCATTTCCTCCTCACCTGCTCTGTTTGCATAAATCCCAGTCAGATGACTGATAGTTTCTTTTGTCAGTGTGAGCTGCTTTGGGTTTCTTACTGTATATTCAGCTAGCTTTAGTGTGACAGCTCCTTGTAGGAGGAAGTACGTTGGACTGAAACAGTTATTGACTTGCCTTCCCTGCTTGTACTGTACCATGTCATCTGTATTATCAGTAGAGAGCATGTTTTTAATAGTTTTAATATAAATACTTCACATTACTGTCAATATCAATGCTATAGTCCTGTACTGTATATTATATTTTAATTGTGTAAAATAGAACATTCCCAGTAAGAAAGTAACAAACTTGAATTGCTGATAAGGGGGAAAAATTATAATTGGCTTGATGAAATCCAACATAATTTAAAAAAATATATATATTCTGACATTTTAAATGGAATACCAAGCCCTGTGTTAAATGACACCTTGTGCTAATTAAACAAATTAGTATTAACTGAATAATCTGCCAAGCTAAATATACAGCAAGTTTAAGGAGTGTACTAGTAATGGCCAAAATGTAGAGACAGTAATTTACTGCACCAAGAATGTAGTAGCATATCATAGAGATACTGTTTAAAATGATGGGGTTTGAAATGTACAGCAGCTGTCTGGATAGCTTTGTTGCCACTGCATACTGTATGTACTAAAACACATTTTACCAGCCAGAAGGCAGCTTATAAAGACACACATTGTGGGTACAATGTTTCAGATCATACAGTACATTGCCTAGTTCCATTCCATACATTATATAAAGGACTGCCGACATTACAAGGGCAGCGGTGTGGAGTAGTGGTTAGGGTTCTGGACTCTTGACCGGAGGGTCGTGGGTTCAATCCCCGATGAGAATCTGGGACACTGCTGCTGTACCCTTGAGCAAGGTACTTTACCGAGATTGCTCCAGTAAAAACCCAACTGTATAAATGGGTAATTGTATGTAAAAAAGAATGTGATATCTTGTAACAATTGTAAGTCGCCCTGGATAAGGGCGTCTGCTAAGAAATAAATAATAATAATAATAATAATAATAATAATAATAAGTACAAGCACCAGGGATCAGATATTCAGAGAACTTGGTAAAGAAAAATGATAAGATGGGTGATGAATGAATGCTGGGGTTTGAGAAGAGATCTGTGAGGACTATGAAATGGAGATAAAAGCAAAAGCCTATTTTGAAGCACCAGAAAGGATTGTTTTCTGAGATTAATAGAACAACTGTAATGTTATGAAACTAGCAGTAAGCAACTCAGAGATTAATAGAACTGTAATGTTATGAAACTAGCAGTAAGCGACTCAGAGATTAATAGAACTGTAATGTTATCACTAGCAGTAAGAAACTCAGAGATTAATAGAACTGTAATGTTATGAAACTAGCAGTAAGCGACTCAGAGATTAATAGAACTGTAATGTTATCACTAGCAGTAAGAAACTCAGAGATTAATAGAACTGTAATGTTATGAAACTAGCAGTAAGCGACTCAGAGATTAATAGAACTGTAATGTTATGAAACTAGCAATAAGCAACTCAGAGATTAATAGAACTGTAATGTTATGAAACTAGCAGTAAGCGACTCAGAGATTAATAGAACTGTAATGTTATGAAACTAGCAGTAAGCAACTCGGTTGCAGGATGTAGTTGCTACATTATCAGGTCCAGCCAAGGTCCTGGATTGGATTGCACAGGTGAGCACCACAGGGTCAGACATTCGTCTGGATAGCTGGCATTCTGAAGTGCAATGAAGGCAACTAAAAGACACTCCACAACTGCCTCCCTAAGAGGATGTGAACACATATAATGGTAAAGGTCATTTACAAACATGAAATAGCCAAATGGAGTGTTTGAACAGTTGTATATAAAAAGCACTGAATGGTTGATGACATGTATGGGGGCAGTGAAAAATAAATTATATTGGAAGGTATTTTCTCTTTACAGTAATTGTAGTTAACAAAATACATTCCCCAAATCTTACCGTCCAGGTTCAGAAATTACCAAACCAGAGCAACTCTATCTGAAAACATTGTCAAACAGCATTCTAACCAAGTGCACTACCAGATAGCATGTCTGAAAATAAAAATACAACAACAATACAATAACATGTGTTTCTTTCAAAACTGCACATTTGAGACCTATGGAGCTAATAGAAGTGCACAACGGTTACTTTGACAGGCTCTAAGGATTGCTCAAAGGGCAGTTTTCTGGAAGAGATCTGCTCAAGAAAGTGGTAGGGAACAGAAGCAGAAAGGTTAAGGGATGGGATCTGCATGTTAGAGGCAGACTGTGAAAGTTATTGAAGGGAGCAGGAGAAAAAAAACACGAGGGATAAAGACATAGAAAGGAGACTACAGAGGTTTGAGAAAAGTTCTGACGACTGAAGTTCTGCGAGGGAGCAAAAATGAAAGTTATGAAAATAATACAAAGGAAAGGCTCTGCAAAGCGTCACCGGGACGTGTACACAACAACTCAGGTAAGATAGCCATTAAATGTATTTATCTAAATGCTACAAGTCTCAAAAACAAAATGTTAGAACTTGAAGCGACTGCACTAACAAGTAACTACAATGTGATTGGTGTTACAGAAACTTGGTTATCTGAGAGTGATGGAGACGAATATAATATTAGTTGGTACACACTGAATAGGAAAGACAGGCAGGACAGAAGAGGCGGAGGGGTAGCGCTATACATAAGAAATAGCCTTGAAGCCCAGGTGTTAAATCAGGACAAACAAAACAATGCAGAATCAATATGGGTCAGAATAATGGACAAAAATTCAAAGGGCATAATAATAGGGCCATGCTATAGACCACCAAATTCAGATGCTGAGCAAAATAGGGCAGCAGTGTGGAGTAGTGGTTAGGGCTCTGGACTCTTGACCAGAGGGTTGTGGGTTCAATCCCCAGTGGGGGACACTGCTGTTGTACCATTGAGCAAGGTACTTTACCTACATTGTTCCAGTAAAAACCCAACTGTATAAATGGGTAATTGTATGTAAAAATAAATAAATAATGTGATATCTGTATAAAGTGAAATAATGTATAATGTGATATCTTGTAACAATTGTAAGTCGCCCTGGATAAGGGCATCAGCTAATAAATAATAATAATAATAATAATAAAAAAAAAATAACCTGTTATACAATGACATTAGAAATGTATGCAGCAAAGGAGAATCCTTTCAAATTCCCCCATATAAAATGAGAAAACCCAGTGGGGAGCTCAAAAGCCAAAATTGAAATGGTAGAAATGACAAATGACTGCTTCCTAACGCAATTTGTCAAGGCACCGACAAGATGGGAGGCATACCTTGATTTAGTCTTTTCAAATAATGAAGACAGAATAACTAAAACAGAGGTCAGAGAGGCATTGGCAAACTCAGGCCACAACATGGTCTCATTTGAAGTATTTTTTAAAACCCCAAAAGTAATGAGTAAAGCTAAGGTTTACAATTTTAGAAAGGCAAACTATGAAGGTATGAAACAGAGACTAACCTAAGTAGATTGGAGTAAAATAGAGAAAACATCCACAGAAAAAGGATGGCTGTTTTTAAAAATGTAGTACTAGAAGCGCAAAACAATTACATCCCAAAAGTAGACAAATCAAAATCTAAAACAAAATAGGCAAAATGGTTTAATAGATCAATTAAAAAAAATATTCAGAGAAAAATGCACTTTACAGTTTAAAAGGGACCAAGAACAAAGTACACAAAAAGAGTACTTAAAACTGCAAACACAAGTCAAAAAGAAAGTCAGAAAGGCCAAGAGAGAGATAGAAATGAGCATTGCTAAGGGGGCTAAAACCAATTCCAAAAAGTTTTTCCAATATTATAACAGCAAGAGAACATTCAAGGAGGAGGTAAAATGTCTAAGAGATACAATTGGCAAAATCATAGATGAAGAAAAAAAATAGCAAATATATTAAATGATTACTTTTCACAGGTTTTTACAAAGGACGACACAGACAATATGCCCCACATGTCGACCTGTTCCTAACCAGTTTTAAATAACAAGCATAACAGAGGCAGAAGTGTTAAAGGGACTAGGAGCTCTTAAAATAAACAAATCCACTGGGCCGGATGAGATCCTCCCAATAGTACTCAAAGAAATGAACAAAGTTATTTACAAACCGCTAACCAAGATCATGCAACAGTCTCTTGACACAGGGGTTGTACCGACAGACTGGAAAATAGCAAACGTAATACCGATCCACAAAAAGGGAGACAAAACCGAACCAGGTAACTACAGACCAATAAGCCTGACTTCTATTATATGTAAACTTATGGAAACTATAATAAGATCCAAAATGGAAAATTACCTATATGGTAACAGTATCCTGGGAGACGGTTTTAGGAAAGGGAGATCGTGTCTAACTAACCTGCTTGATTTTTTTGAGGATGCAACATCGACAATGGTTAATTGCAAAGCATACGACATGGTTTATTTAGATTTCCAGAAAGCTTTTGACAAAGTCCCGCATAAAAGATTAATTCTCAAACTGAACGCAGTAGGGATTCAAGGAAATGCATGCACATGGATTAGGGAGTGGTTAACATGTAGAAAACAGAAAGTACTGATTAGATGAGAAACCTCAAAATGGAACGAGGTAACCAGTGGTGTACCACAGGGATCAGTATTAGGTCCTCTGCTATTCCTAATCTACATTAATGATTTAGGTTCTGGTATAGTAAGCAAACTTGTTAAATTTGTAGACAACACCAAAATAGTAGGCGTGGCAAACACCATTGCAGCAGCAAATGTCATTCAAAATGATCTAGGCAGCATTCAGAACTGGGCAGACACATGGCAAATGACATTTTAATAAAGAAAAGTGTAAGGTACTGCACACAGGTAATAAAAATATCATTTATAAATGCCATATGGGAGATTGTGAAATTGAAGAAGGAATCTATGAAAAAGATCTAGGAGTTTATGTTGACTCAGAAATGTCTTCATCTAGATAATGTGGGGAAGCTATAAAAAAGGTGCCACAGAGCTGAAACACTTGGCTGAGTGACACACTGCCTCCCAGAGGCCAGGTACAGTACTGCACTTCACCACCAGCAGCTCCATGCGCCTGTCTGTGAAGGAGGAGGCAGTGCCTTCAGTAAAGCAGGCCTCGGCAGATCTGTAAAAACAATAGGCATTTAACAAAGAATGAAAAGCACATTGATGAAGCCATCAGCCATGGCATGACCTAAGGAACCCCACATTAGGAGATTACATGGAGGTTATTAGCACTAAAACGATTGCAATGCTAACCTGGGAAGAATTGAATGCTCAGTACTGACTGAGTATGGTATTATTTTTAGTCTTAAGTAACAGTAATGCGCTTTTTAGCAGTGAGAATGAGCAGACATCCAAGATCCAGACAGGGGATAGGGGTTTCTCAGTAGTGTCTAGATTAGTGGAACATGCACATTAAACGTTCTGCTAAACTAGCTTTAAGCAGCAACATTGCTGTAGCGTAGCCAGATCAAGCTTCAAGATACTGGTAGCATCTGAAGGGTGGAATGCACACATCTATCCATGGGATTACAGGCACCACCTGTCCCAAACACTATAGCAATCTATCCATGGGATTACAGGCACCACCTGTCCCAAACACTATAGCAATCTATCCATGGGATTACACAAGTGTATATATCACAAGTCATCTTCTAGCCTGGGTCTTGAGGTGAGTTCATTAAAATTAAATTTAAAAAAGAATTAAAGTATTTTAAAAAGTGTATTGGCATATAATAAATGAACAATGTATTTTTCTGTGTAACACTAACTACAGATTATGGAAAATTGTACGTTATTATTATTATTATTATTTATTTCTTAGCAGACGCCCTTATCCAGGGCGACTTACAATTGTTACAACATATCACATTATACATTATTTCACATTATACAGATATCACATTATTTTTACATACAATTACCCATTTATACAGTTGGGTTTTTACTGGAGCAATCTAGGTAAAGTACCTTGCTCAAGGGTACAACAGCAGTGTCCCCCACTGGGGATTGAACCCACAACCCTCCGGTCAAGAGTCCAGAACCCTAACCACTACTCCACACTGCTGCCCTATACAGTGCCTTGCATAAGTATTCACCCACCTTGGACTTTTCCACATTTTGTAGTGTTACAACCTGGAATTAAAATGGACTTAATTAGGCTTTTTTGTCACTGATCTACACAAAATAGTCCATAATGTCGAAGTGGGGAAAAAAATCTACATATTTTTCAAAATTATTTACAAATAAATAACTGAAAAGTCTTGATTGCATAAGTATTCACCCCCTTTGCTGTGACACCCCTAAAAAAGCTCTGGTGCAACCAGTTGCCTTCAGAAGTCACATAATTAGTTGAATGGAGTCCACCTGTGTGCAATTAAAGTGTCACATGATCTCGGATTAAATACATCTGTTTCTGGAAGGCCCCAGAGTTTGTTAGAGAGCATATTTAAACAAAGAGCATCATGAAGACCAAGGAGCGATCAAAACAAGTCTGGGATAAAGTTCTGGAGAAGCACCAGTCAGGGTTGGGTTATAAAAAAATATCCCAAACTTTGAACATCCCCCAGAGCACCGTTGAATTCATTATTAAAAAATGGAAAGAATATGGCACAACCGCGACTCTGCCTAGAGAAGGCTGTCCACCAAAACTCAGTGACCAGGTAAGGAGGGCATTAGAGAGAAGCAACCAAGAGGCCAATGGTAACTCTGAAGGAGCTGGAGAGATCCACAGCTGAGATGGGAGAAACCGTCCATGGGACAACTATAACCCAGACGCTCCACAAAGCTGGGCTTTATGGAAGAGTGGCGAGAAGAAAGCCATTGCTAAAAAAAAAACATATCAAATCCTGTTTGGATTTTGCCAAAAGGCATGTGGGAGACACAGCAAACATGTGGAAAAAGGTTCTCTGGTCTGATGAGACCAAAATTGAACTTTTTGGGCTTAGTGCAAAACGCTATGTGTGGCGCAAAGCCAACACTGCTCATCACCCTGAGAACACCATCCCCACGGTGAAGCATGGTGGTGGCAGCTTCATGTTATGGGGATGCTTTTCATTGGCAGGGACTGGGAAACTGGTCAGGGTTGAGGGCAAGATGGATGGAGCCAAATACAAAGAAATTCTAGAGGAAAACCTGTTTCAGTCTACAAGAGACCTGGGACTGTCTTTCCAGCAGGACAATGACCCTAAACACACAGCCAAAGCTACACTGGAGTGGTTTAAAAACAAGAACCTGAATGTCTTAGAATGGCCCAGTCAAAGCCCAGACCTCAATCCGATTGAGAATCTGTGGCAAGACTTGAAAATTGCTGTTCATCAACGGTCCCCATCCAACTTGACAGAGCTTGAGCAATTTTGCCAAGAAGAATGGGCAAAAATTGCAGGATCCAGATGTGCAACGCTGGTAGAGACTTACCCAAAAAGACTCACAGCTGTAATTGCTGCCAAAGGTGCTTCTACCAAGTATTGACTCAGGGGGGTGAATGCTTATGCAACCAACAAATGTCTTTTTTTTTGTTTAATTAACTTTTGTGTCACAATAAAAAATATTTTGCACCTTCAAGTGCTTAGTATGATGTGTAAATCAAATGGTAAAAATCCCAATTAAATCCATTTTAATTCCAGGTTGTAACACTACAAAAGGCTTTTGCTTTGTTTTGCTTGTGTACTCTAAGCTACGGCGTTACGTCATCAACAGGGCGTAGATACACTAGTGATAGACCTCCCCCTTGTGGTTAATAATTATTATTGCAGCTTTACAAATTCACACAGTGATACTGTAGAACGACCCCAACCCCAATTATAGTACAGTGGCACATACATTTTCTTACAGATTTCAGAGAGTTTTTATGGTATGAGATTTATTTATTTATTTATTTATTTATTTGCAACAAAAGTGTTTCCTATAAAAAATGTTAACAAAAAAAACCTACTATACACTATAAAGTAGGGTTTTTTAAAAATGGTATCTAAAACCACATTTTCCTGTGGTGTGCATCTTTAAAATGAGAATACTCCCCCTCTCCCCCCCCACCGTCCCAGATTACATAATTCTCAATTGAGAAATTTTGTCGACTCATTCTTGACAGACTGGCCACGTTTACTCCGTCAAAAGGAAGTTTGCGCAGCGGTCCTCGTGAGGACCCGTACACAGGGGAAAATGACAAAAACAAAAACAGAAACGGTAAGCACAGACGACTGCAAAGTGAAACCTCCGCTCTCAATAGTTGTTGAAGAACGGATTTCAGCGTAAGAAAAAAAAAAGACAATTATAGAAGTGATATCCATTTTAAATTTTGTTGGTGTAGGTAAGTATATTGCTCTGTTCATATTAATAAGTACAAACTCTGTGTAGTAATAATTGCCTTCGCATGTTATTATTACTATTTAGAATGGACTGTCATTTAAACATCGATATCGTTTTATATCAGAATGTATTTAGAATTGTTTATACGTACTGTATCATATTTTGGTGCATGTACAGTAGTAAAAAAAAAATAAAAACGCATTTGCATTAACTTATTGCCACACAGTAATGCTAACCCACTAAGCCTTGTGCGTACTACTGTATACAATGTGTAACTAATAGTGTCAACCTATTCTGTACTACTTATTAGTATGCCTAGGGAAGAATCCCAGTTGAAATACATGGCTACAGCCAGGCCCAGTCTGATATATAGCAAAGTATGGTTAGAAATGTCTCCTTTGCATAATAATGATATAAAAGCTGGAATTGTACAAGTATATACAAAAGTACAGTTTATTCTGACAAAATAACCACACAGAATAGTCCTCTAGACTAATACGAACATGTACTGCGTATTATCCGTGTTAACTTCTGGAATCCCCCTTGCACAAACGCACGCCATTATTTCGCTTTCATTATAGACTGAGGTGAATTGCAGAGCCCAAGCACCGCTGACTGCAGCGCACCAATTCCCATTCGCTTTTAAACAATTCCAGTATATCGCATCGAATTTGCAATTAGCAGTATTCTGTTTAAATGAGCTTTTTCAGAGTCACTGGGTGCATTCACAATGCGCAGACTTTAGTCATTCTGCGCAGAAACCGTTCAAGTTCGCCGTCTGCTTGACCTCAGCCGAATTTGATATCGGACGTCACGCAGACACGGGCTGTAGCGGGTCCACAGATCGCACAGATCGCGCAGCTTCTAAAAGCGTCAGCGCTGACTTACAGAGAAGGGCATCACTCAGCCTGCTACTGCCACTTAGTCAAGGGTTGTGATTATGACAAAATCGCCTTCTAGTCATGGCATATGTTTTTTTTTGTTTGTTTGTTTTTGTTTTCATGAATGACATACTAGATACAGAAACCCTTTGTACCCCTAATCACTGCTTATACAAATGTCATTGATATTACAATTCCTAAATTAATCTTTGCAAATGACTGAAAGGTGTTGTGTATGTACTTATTACAAATTACATGTATGTTTGAATTCCTAAACGGTTTCATAATAAAACATTGTATGTGTTTTTTTTTTCCCACTACCATTGTTTGCTTTGCCAGCATAGAGCACAGTTAGTACAGCAGTTTAATACTTTTTTAGAATAGATATAGCTATTGTTGAGCACAATGTCACATATTATTATTAACTGTTTATTTAGCAGATGCCTTTATCCAAGGCAACTTGCAGAGACTAGGGTGTGTGAACTATGCATCAGCTGCAGTCACTTACAACAACGTCTCACCCGAAAGACGGAGCACAAGGAGGTTAAGTGACTTGCACAGTGATCAGTGGCTGAGTGGGGATTTGAACCGGGGACCTCCTGGTTACAAGCCCTTTTCTTTAACCACTGGACCACACAGCCTCCATGTATATGTGTCTTTTACTAATGATGATTCAGTGAATGAAATGAAGGTAGTTGAAATATCGCAACAGTATGTTTCTAAAATATCAATTACAATTCCTTCAAAGGAGTTGGAATTAGAATTGATTTGAAAAAGGAATTGGCATTGAAAACAGGAATTGATCCCAACCTTGCTTGTGTTCTACAAGGAAAGAACTGGGTGTAAACCATGAGCCCATCAAGTAAACCATCCCAGAATGTCTTCACCAAAGTGTTTCAAGAGCTTCCTTTTAACAGAGTGAATGTAGTGGTTTACAGCAAGCTTCTGGCAGAGGTTCGGATTAAATAGTTAGTGGGTGCTCCACATTTTGTGTAGGGTTCAATGTTTTCTGTTACACAGCAAGTTTTTTTTTTTAATGTTATGCTGATAAAATACATTTAAAGTTGTTTTAAAGGACAAATGGCTCAGGAAGAGTATCTGCAATCGAAGCTGAAAACATGTCTAAGAAGTGATAATATTCAGCTCTGGAAGGCTCCGTACACAACAGAAAACAATGAAGCTGGACAGCAGGCAATAAAGGTACAATAATAGAGTTGGATCTTGAGTGATCCAAATAATATGCATTTGCTTTTGCTTAGAGCAGGCACATCCATTAGGTCTAATTCGTGCTTGTTAAGCATAGTTGAGGAGAGACAGCCCAGGACTGTGTCATTTTCCCAGTATTCCCGTTAGCAAACAGTGTTCATGCTACAGCTATGGACAAATGTTTTGCATCACTCTAGAATGAACTCATTGAGCTTCTAAAGTCGAATGAAACCTGCTGAATAATGTTTCGTTAACATTTTGAATTGCATACCGCTTTGTTGTTTTCTATATACTTAACGGAAAACTCACAAAAATTGAAAAATGTGCCGTTTTAAAATTGTCATGAAATACTGTAGTACAAATATGGCTTCCGGTAGACTTTTGCGATATCATTTTGTAGTTTCTAAATAACAGATCTAAATTATGTAAAACATTTTTGTTAATTATATCTTAGTCCTTTTGCAGCTGCCCCTTGGCTTGTGTATTTGAGGGTCCCCGTTCGCCCAAACTGTCTATCAGGCAATCAACTACCTTAGCTCAGCAGGCAAGAGTCAAATATTATGTCAATGTACTGTTGTCCTTTCTGTATATTCCATTGTCCATTTTTAGTTACAAATCTGTACATTTAAATCCGGTTCTGCTAAATGTTTGGGAAAGTTGTGTTGATCTCCCGATTTAAGCACTGACTGGGAGATTGTCAAGGAGTCTTTTATTGTACGCACAATGGAAATAGCCAATTGATATTTCAGGGTAAATTGCAGAACTTGTTGATTTTATAGTACATTGGTACCAGCTCCACTGTAAGCCCACGTGAAACTGGGAACTCTAAGCAAGCACCTCTGCCATCCAAAAAGCATTGCATTATTTCTGAAATGAATCGAGCAATTTAAACAGTATCATACAACCCAATAAACAAGCCACTTATTTGCAAGCACAGTACTAGCTGTGAATGTTATTGCACCTGGTCATTGTATTGTATTGTACTCAGTTACCTTTCAAAGAAATTGCCTTTGCCTTCACTTTAAAATGATGCAAAACTGCTGTCACTTAAAATGCCCATTTCAAGCCCAGCTCTGTATTATTTTTATTTTTTATTCGTAGGAGCTTGCTGAAAAATATGCACCTAGCCTTAATCTTAATGCCACTGAAGTAGAGAGTGCATTGGAGGCTGTGAGGGCATTGACAGTCAAGCGAGGGAAAGCAAATGAGACGTACAAGACAGAAGGTGTTGCTACACTGGAGATTTCACTGCCCAAGAAATACAAGCAGGTACGCAACAGTGGATATGAATGACTTGGTATCCCCTGTATTGGTGGACGTGTTTGTATGTTTGCGAATGCCAGTTTCATAATGACTTGGTATCCCCTGTATTGGTGGATGTGTTCGTATGTTTGTTTGTGAATGCCAGTTTCATGTCAATCCTTATGCCTACAGAGATCTCAGAGACACTACTTGGAAACCAAGCTTGACATTACCAGCAATCAGCTGATAGCTATGTAAGTACATAGCATTGCGTTTTACTTATTGTTTTCAGTATTCTGTACACAAAAATAGTTAATTTTAATATTTGGGGTTTTAATCGATTAATCACACCTGTGGGATTTGATTAACCCTTTGCGGTCCTATGTCGGACCTGGTCCGACATTGCAATTATTCCTATCATCAAAAAGACGCAAAAAACGTGTTTCTAGTCGTTTTTTCTCCGGAAAAAGCCGAGAAATCCATTCAATGGCCGAGTGGGAGCGACAGGAGCTGAGACAAAAAAAAAGGGCGTATCTCATGAATAGTCATACTTGCCCCTGGCATCAGATAACAGCGGACATAAGGAAACAAGCTGGCTGTGACTGCATCAGAATATCACAGACATTTGCAGAGCTTTTTTTAGATGTTATAGTAATAAAATAATGACTTGGATCGCATTATTGAGGTATTTGGTGATCAAACGAGTGATCAGGAGATGATTGATCGGTATGTACGACTATTATTATTATTTATTTTTTAGCATATGTGAAAGCGATAGCGAACGAAGGGGTGGGGCGGGGCTGGAGATGCCTAGTGAGTGCTTTGTTGATATGCAGGGCCCTTTAAACTCATTTGACTGTAGAAAAAAATACTTTTAAACAGCGCGTCTAAAATTAACTGCGCGTGTGAAAATAAATTGGACCTGACGCACCTGACATGCACTTAATAAATGGACTGCAAAGGGTTAATTAGAACTTTATTCATACTGTGTGAAAAAGAAATCTTGAAAAATGTCCAACAGCTTGCAACATTTCCTCATCAGTGCTTCCTTTCATGGCAGTATTACAAGTTTATCTTAATTGCAAGTAAGTGGAGTTCTTTTTATTGAATGCATTTCTTTAAAACGGTAGAAAATTAAGTTCTCATACTTTTTCTTCAGCAAACTAAAGTAAAACAGCACGCAATAAATGATATTTCTCTTCAGCTAACATAATAAAATAGCACTCAGTAAGTTACCTGTTAGTCTGAAATTTGAAAGCTTACGGTACACCAAAAACAGATCTGTTAAATACAGTATTCCAGGTTGTAGGCATTTACAGCTGGTCATTTACAGTAATATATACACTGTTGGTGTGTTTTTAATCTTTTTTGAGGCATGGCATTTGGCTGAAGGAAACGCAAACAGGCAGTACAGCTCAAAAGAAAATGTCACTAAAAGTGATTACTTTTAATTGTCTTTCAATAGTTTCATATCACTAGCGAACAGGTGTGATTAATCAATCGTAGATTGGATGATTAATCGATCAATAGAAAATGAGATTAAAATCCCTATTTAATATACATTTTATGCATGTTAGTGTTGGGATCAAAAGGTAAATGATCTGAAGACCTCAGCAGTTCAATCTGTGTTCATGTCTTTGTAGGATATCAGAACAATTTGGAGTCGGACCTAACATGAAGTTAATTTTAAGCGGCAGAACAGTGGGGGCTGGTAAGTGTGTGTCTGAGGGGCAGGGGGACACAATTACATTACACACAATTATCATTGTTGTAATATTTCAGAGATGAATCCTTGTTAAATGTAATATCAGATGTGTTTTCTTGCTGTTCAGTTACAGTGCACAATTAGTTATGTCTTTGGCTGTTTCCCATCGTCACTGTGACAATAAGAATTACTGATATGATCAATGTTGTCGCTGGTTCGTTTGGCTATCCTCTTAACAAGAAGTTACTGTAATCAGTGTATTACTTGTTTCCTCACTGGGGTGGTAATTTTGTGACATGGGCAGTTGTCCACTAAAATTGTTTTGGTTAGGTAGTATAGGTACCCTAGTGAGTTGCAAGGTGAAAACTAGTTTGTGTGTGAGATTAATAGCTTCTAACCCAGTTGATAAGATGTTGAACTACCCAGCCTCAATGGAACATTACTCTTATGCCATCTTAACTGTTTTTTTTTTGCAGGTAAAACACTTCAAGAGCAGGGTGTAAAACACAATTCAAAGATTATGGTTCTGTCACTGAAGGAAAGTGAGGAGGACAAGCAGAAAATGGCTGGGGAAGAAAAACAATACCAAAATAAAAACGAGACCATAACAAGAACTCAAAAAGGGTTTGAGATCCTGTCTGAGAGAGGTGTGGGTTCATCTGCGACTGTAGTATAAATGGCTTTAATCACACTTTTAATTGTTGGGGTTGTATTTACCTGGTTAGGGGCTGGATTGGTGCAGTTTCTGAGTAAAAAAAGTGTCTATTTGTGCTCTGAGTGGCTGGAAAGAATCTAATAGCAATCAGTTTTGTTCATAGCTGTGTGGTGGTATTTTATTTTAAAAGACATTTCAATATATGTATATATATATACAAAAAAAAATTGCAACGATGGTTCAAAAGCAAGACGTGCAAGACCCTAAAATGGCAGATTAAATCAAGAACTAACTGCATGGCCTTGCATGCACTGATCCTACCATGGTCCTTGTGTTATATTTGAGTATGTCCAGTAACACCAAGTGTACAAATGGAAATTCAGAATATCATTTTTTTCACAGATGGAAGTATGGATCCAGATACCACTCCGTTTTTGGAAATCGCTGATCAGAAGGGAAACCCCATTAAAATTCCACCAGCAGAGAGGAAGGTATGTCTCAAACTGCTGAAGTCAGTTCATCCCTGTATTACTCAATTCTAAATGTTAGGTTAACTGGACAAAACCTTGTTCATGTACTTGAAAACATTGCTGTTGTATTCTTTATTCATTACAATCTGTTTTTAATGATGCTGTTTCTCGGAGCCAGTCAGTATTGCAAATAACCAACAACTCCCATCACAAGAGACGTGGAAGTCTGCATGAATATCATCCATATACAAATCTGTATCGCAGTTGATGAGAGGCTGGCAGAGACAAGCAGTAGCAGGACATGCTTTAGTGGAAATCGACAGGCGTGGGTCCAAAGGGGGCTGTTCCCTCTCAAGCAAGCACATGGAAAGATGACTTCATGGGTTTCTTTAGTATGACAAGGCTTTCTGGTCCTTTGCTAAAGTACTGGAAACTCTGGAACCGGTCTGAGGTGACTGGCTAGTATAAAATATCTGTTTTCTTATTTTTTGTTTCTAGGCTCTTATCTTGGCCATGGGACTTCATGAGAAAGGAAGATCCCTTCTGAAGAAGAAGGATTATGAGACGTCGTTGTGTCTTTTACTGCAAGCAGATGAACAGTTTAGGTATAAACCAGTGCAGGCACATGGAGAGGAGCTTCAGCATGCCGTAATAAGAGCGGGTTATAGTGAAATGAAATCTGAAACTTAAATAGGAGGCTACTGTAAAGTGTAAAAATATATATATATATACAGTGCCTTGCGAAAGTATTTGGCCCCCTTGAACTTTGCGACCTTTTGCCACATTTCAGGCTTCAAACATAAAGATATGAAACTGTAATTTTTTGTGAAGAATCAACAACAAGTGGGACACAATCATGAAGTGGAACGAAATTTATTGGATATTTCAAACTTTTTTAACAAATAAACTGAAAAATTGGGCGTGCAAAATTATTCAGCCCCCTTAAGTTAATACTTTGTAGCGCCACCTTTTGCTGCGATTACAGCTGTAAGTCGCTTGGGTTATGTCTCTATCAGTTTTGCACATTGAGAGACTGAAATTTTTGCCCATTCCTCCTTGCAAAACAGCTCGAGCTCAATGAGGTTGGATGGAGAGCATTTGTGAACAGCAGTTTTCAGTTCTTTCCACAGATTCTCGATTGGATTCAGGTCTGGACTTTGACTTGGCCATTCTAACACCTGGATATGTTTATTTGTGAACCATTCCATTGTAGATTTTGCTTTATGTTTTGGATCATTGTCTTGTTGGAAGACAAATCTCCGTCCCAGTCTCAGGTCTTTTGCAGACTCCATCAGGTTTTCTTCCAGAATGGTCCTGTATTTGGCTCCATCCATCTTCCCATCAATTTTAACCATCTTCCCTGTCCCTGCTGAAGAAAAGCAGGCCCAAACCATGATGCTGCCACCACCATGTTTGACAGTGGGGATGGTGTGTTCAGGGTGATGAGCTGTGTTGCTTTTACGCCAAACATAACGTTTTGCATTATTGCCAATAAGTTCGATTTTGGTTTCATCTGACCAGAGCACCTTCTTCCACATGTTTGGTGTGTCTCCCAGGTGGCTTGTGGCAAACTGTAAACGACACTTTTTATGGATATCTTTAAGAAATGGCTTTCTTCTTGCCACTCTTCCATAAAGGCCAGATTTGTGCAGTATACGACTGATTGTTGTCCTATGGACAGAGTCTCCCACCTCAGCTGTAGATCTCTGCAGTTCATCCAGAGTGATCATGGGCCTCTTGGCTGCATCTCTGATCAGTCTTCTCCTTGTATGAGCTGAAAGTTTAGAGGGATGGCCAGGTCTTGGTAGATTTGCAGTGGTCTGATACTGCTTCCATTTCAATATTATCGCTTGCACAGTGCTCCTTGGGATGTTTAAAGCTTGGGAAATCTTTTTGTATCCAAATCCGGCTTTAAACTTCTCCACAACAGTATCTCGGACCTGCCTGGTGTGTTCCTTGTTCTTCATGATGCTCTCTGCGCTTTAAACGGACCTCTGAGACTATCACAGTGCAGGTGCATTTATACGGAGACTTGATTACACACAGGTGGATTCTATTTATCATCATTAGTCATTTAGGTCAACATTGGATCATTCAGAGATCCTCACTGAACTTCTGGAGAGAGTTTGCTGCACTGAAAGCAAAGGGGCTGAATAATTTTGCACGCCCAATTTTTCAGTTTTTTATTTGTTAAAAAAGTTTGAAATATCCAATAAATTTCGTTCCACTTCATGATTGTGTCCCACTTGTTGTTGATTCTTCACAAAAACTTACAGTTTCATATCTTTATGTTTGAAGCCTGAAATGTGGCAAAAGGTCGCAAAGTTCAAGGGGGCCGAATACTTTCGCAAGGCACTGTATATATATATATATATATATATATATTTATTACGTGAAAAATCGGCCTTCCTTACCATGTCATTTAAAGATGGACATGACCACTGTTATTTTCAAAAATTAGTATCAAACTTTTTAAAAGAACAAACAAACAAAACGACGCATTTCAGCACGTCTGTGCCTTCATCAGGTTTCACCTTAACTACCTACAATTGTATAGAAAAAGGCAGTTCAGGATATCAATCAACAAGTCCTTACTTAATTAAATTCATTTTACATCATCAGTTATTTATTAAATCATTCAAACAAGTAAAGGACATGATTTGATATACATTCTTACAGATACAGAAAAAGCTTTAAAACATAAAATACACAATTATATAATTTCTTACCAATAAATACTCTCAACCATTGCACTTATTACATATGATTATATATATATATATATATATATATATATATATATATATATATATATATATATATCTACACACTACCGGTCAAAAGTTTTAGAACACCCCCATTTTTCCAGTTTTTATTGAAATTTAAGCAGTTCAAGTCCAGTGAATAACCTGAAATGGTACAAAGGTAAGCGGTAAACTGCCAGAGGTTAAAAAAAAAAAAGTTTAGGTTACCAAAAACTGAAAAATAATGTACATTTCAGAGTTATACAAAAAGGCCTTTTTCAGGGAACAAGTAATGGGTTAACAACTTACAGCTGTTCTGCAGCAATGGAAGTAAATTAAGCCTTGAAAGTTGATACTAACAATTCCTACAGGTGTCCCAACTTTTGCTGATTACTTACAAACCCTCTGTCTGTATAAAAGCAGTGTTGGAACAGACTGTGTTACTACACCCTCTTAAGCATTATTTGGACAGTATTGTACTGCAGGAAGTAGTATATTGCTCTCATAATGGTGAGAAAAAGGCAATTAACAAAGGAAGACAGACAGACCATTATAACCCTTAAAAGTGTAGGTCTTTCCTTTAGAGAAATTGCAAAGAAAGCCAAGGTGTCAGTGAGTACAGTTTCCTACACCATCAAAAGGCACTTGGAAACTGGAGGAAACTGACAGGAAGAGGTCTGGCAGACCCAAAGCCACAACAGAATCAGAAGACAAGTTTCTGAGAGTCAACAGCTTGCGTGATAGGCGGCTCACAGGACAACAGCTTCAAGCACAGCTTAACACTGGTCGAAGTAAGCAAGTCTCAGTTTCAACTGTGAAGAGAAGACTTCGAGCTGCAGGTTTGACAGGTCGAGTGGCAGTAAGAAAGCCATTGCTATGATGGCAAAATAAGAAAAAGAGGCTTGCCTGGGCCATGAAGCACCGCCAGTGGACTACTGAAGACTGGAAGAAGGTCTTATGGACCGATGAATCAAAATTTGAAATCTTCGGTTCATCACGCAGGGTTTTTGTACGCCGTCGAGTAGGCGAAAGGATGGTTCCTCGGTGTGTGACACCAACTGTCAAAGATGGAGGAGGAAGCGTGATGGTCTGGGGCTCTTTTGCTGGATCCAGAGTCGGCGACTTGCACAGAGTGAGTGGCACCCTGAACCAAAACTGCTACCACAACATTTTGCAGCGCCATGCAATACCCTCTGGTATACGCCTAGTTGGTCAGGGGTCCATCCTACAGCAAGATAATGACCCAAAACATACCTCCAGGCTATGTCAGAACTACCTTAGAAGAAAAGAACAAGACGGTAGGCTTCAAATCATGGAATGGCCAGCACAGTCTCCAGACTTAAACCCCGTCAAGCTGGTTTGGGATGAACTGGACAGAAGGGTGAAAGCAAAGCAACCTACAAGTGCAACACATTTGTGGGAACTTCTGCAACAGTGTTGGGAAGAACTTTCCGAACAATATTTGATTTCCATTGTAGAAAGAATGCCACGAGTGTGTTCGGCTGTTATATCTGCAAAAGGTGGCTACTTTGATGAGTCAAAAATTTAGATTAAATTTTGTTAAACAAAACGATTCCATGATTTCTTTTTTATCTCCAATTGTTTATTTGTTCTATGCTTTAATTTCAGAGTACATTGAGACATTAAACTGCGTAAATTTCAATAAAAACTGGAAAAATTGAGGTGTTCTAAAACTTTTGACCGGTAGTGTATGGTAGCTGGTAGTCAACGAGGTGCAAAAGCAGGAGGAGAGGATGAGGTGTATAAAGGCCATTTCCCAGGCCAAACAGGGAGAATGGATGAGATGGGAGAGTGTGGAACAACGCAAGATTGGCTGGCAAGACCTATGGTCAATGGAACAGAGCAGGATCAGTTTCCTCATCAGGTCAACATATGATGTTCTCCCATCACCACAGAACCTAAACCTCTGGGTAGGAGAGGATCCCTCATGTCCTTTGTGTTCATCACCTGCAACATTAAGGCACATTTTGACAGGATGTAAGGTGGCTCTTAGCCAAGGACGGTTTACTTGGCGCCATGACCAGGTGCTGCGATGTTTGGCCTTAGCATTGGAAGACAAGCGTAACATGACCAATAAGTTGCCACCTGTTCCATCAAAACATTACACACAAAAGACAACATTCCTCCGCCCAGGAGAGCAACCACCAAGAAAAGGTGTTAAAACCAATCCTCGCCCAGGACAACTGGAAGCTGCTAGAGACTGGAATATGCTGGCAGATGTTGGTCAACGGCTTATTTTTCCACCTGAGATTGCCACCACTAACCTTCGACCAGATATTGTCTTGTGGTCTGGATCAGCACGCCTTGTTCACCTGGTAGAGTTAACAGTGCCATGGGAGGACGCTGTAGATGAGGCGTATGAGAGGAAGAAACTGCGGTATGCTCAACTAGCCACTGAAGCGGAACAGCGAGGATGGAGAGTTCGGGTTTACCCAGTGGAAGTGGGTTGTCGAGGATTTGTGGCACACTCTACAACCCGGTTTCTCAGAGACGTCGGATTCAGTGGCCAAGAGTTGCGTCGCACAGTGAAGAACTTATCTGAAGCAGCAGAGAGGAGCAGCAACTGGCTGTGGTTGAGACGGAAAGATTCTGGCTGGGGACAGGTAAGTAAGCTGGGCTGAGTTGAGTGGGGGACGGAGGGGGGTGATGCTGGGACGCCAGAATCACCGTCGAGCCCTCTTGAGGTGTCGTGGGCTAGTCGACGAAACACTGAGGATGGAAGGTGCCCACTTGAAAACCCCAGAGATGTACCCTACTTAGCTCAATCCAGACGGTTGTCATGCTGATGCGCTGGGGAGGCCGCACTTTGGTTGATCCCCGGAGCCATCATCGCAGCCGTTGTGTGTGCTGATGCGCCAGGGAGGCAAAATAAGCTGATCCCTGGAGCCAGCATTACACTTCAGCCATTAACACCAGACAGAAGGATATCTACATCATCATATGGAAGGAAACGTAAATGGATGGAGACGCATATGGATCACATTAGTTTACTGTAAAGCTACGTCTTAGTTGGTGCTTATCTTGGCGAGAGCCGAGTTCAAATCAGCATGAAGTTTTAACATCTACTCTCGTGTGATGGAAATCATATATATAAAATAAGTGTTGATTTTTGCAAAATCAATAGTTACCGTGCTCTCCATGCAGAGTGTGACAGACAGACATGTGGCTCAGTTAAATAGTAAATGAAGTATGTCATTTAAATCTGAGTAATACTTCAGTCATGCTAGATACAATACTTTATAGAACACTGATTCTATCCGTGTAACATTTCAAAAGTAGATGCATTGTATTCATAGACAGGGACTACGTGGGCATTTTAATAGAAGTTAATTGGAGCAACAGTGTGTTGGGCCACAAATGTTGCCTGACAGTCCAGTAAATGGGTTGTTTAAATGTGTGTGTGCACCAACACTTTGCAGTAATCTTCAGTTTACCATTGTTTTAATCTTTCGAAACTAAGGTAGTGGCATGGAATTCAAATTGAGCCTGAAATTGCAGACTCAAGTGTTGTAGTCTTGGCAAACTATTTTCTGAGCACCTATTTCACCGCTCAATTCACAGTTCTTGTTTTTCAGTGTAATGGTGGCTGCTTAGGTATTCTTTTTAACCTATAAAGTGCCATTGACCTAATTTGAGGACAGGCTACTTTGTATTTTTTTGAGTTTTAACTGGCATCTTCCCATGATTTACATGTTCTCTTTAACTATATTGATGTGATAACTTATTCTCATTTTGTTAACCACAAAAGTTAAGTCTAAATGTACCTGTTAATTTTGCAAAAATAGCCCTTCAGATGCTTTTATGATGTCTCAATATAAAATAATAAACAGAAGCGTAAAAAGTATGCATTTCTTGGTGTTGTCCTCTCCACAGTAATCATACAGTGGCTCCATTTTCATTGTGTTAAATGTCATAGCCGGTGTGAAATGTCACTGGTCTGATTATGGGCATGTGTAACTTGACTATCCTCAAAATATGATGCAGCAGTTTGTAGCCAAAGCGAAGTATTTAAAAAAAATAAATAACTATAATATCTGTGAAGAAATATAGATTTAGAATGTATCATTTTTTATAAAAAATGTATTTGGTATTTAAGTTAAAGATTCTGTGCCAACTTTTGAATCTTCTTTTTTTCTACATTTTGTATATTTTCTTAAATGAACATCATGTGTTTATTTTTTATTTTTCCTCCCCTGTTGTCCAGTAAATGTGGGTCTCAGTTGCTGAACACAGTGGATAACTATGCAGTCCTTCAGCTGGATATTGTGTGGTGCTACCGTGCGCTTGAGAACCTGGATTACCTTCAGAATGCAAAAGAACGATTGCAAAAAGCTGAAAGCTGTTTCCTTAAATGCTATGGCGAGGAACAAACACGACTTTTACAAATAAAGGTACGGGTGAGATTTGCTGTAATTTAAAATCAAATCGAACTCGAAGTCTTTATTTGCTGATTCCTACGCATGCAGAGTCTTGTATTTAGATAGTGAGAAATGTGTAGGGATTGAGCTGAACTACAGGTAGTTAATGCAGTACTGTTTCATGACACTGTACTAGCACATGTAACATTTTATTTATAAATCATTACAGATCTTAAGTACTGTATGTGCCTGCTTATACAAGTATCGAGAGACCTGTCATCAAATATCTCTTTGTATTCGCTAAGTGAATAGTGTTTTTTTTTTTACTCTGACAGAATAATTGGATGAATTGCAGTGTTCCAAATCTCGTTGTATTGCTAAACCAATACAGAGTTCGATCAAGGAAAATCATTGTCCCAAGTCCAGTTGTTTAATCTCTTATCCCTGCGTTGCAGGGATGGAAATAAGACTCTTATTGCATAGCTGTTTCACCCATTCCAGGTTTTACTTGGAGCTGGATTTAGCCGCAGTGTAGAGGTAGCAAGATCAGGTGTGTCTTGTTAGACTCATAGTAAAGGTAGTAATGGATCACACTGCTGTGCAATGGGGGAGTCTTTCCATCCCTGTGTTATACTCGAATACTTCATGAACGTGTGTGGGGTGTTGTGGTTATTTCACTCATGAGGATGGCTGTTAACAGCCCACTCGTGGATTGTTCTGCCACCCTCACTTGTGGAATAACTGCAGTTCATAGAGTATCCTGGAATAACTAAACTACAGTTCATATAGTATCCTGGAATAACTGCAGTTCATAGAGTATCCTGGAATAACTAAACTACAGTTCATATAGTATCCTGGAATAACTGCAGTTCATAGAGTATCCTGGAATAACTAAACTACAGTTCATATAGTATCCTGGAATAATTGCAGTTCATAGAGTATCCTGGAATAACTGCAGTTCATGGAGTATCCTGGAATAACTGATGTTTATGGAGTATCCAGGAATAATGGGACACACTTGCTTTATAATCCCTTTTTTATACATAGGGTAATTCAGGGAGGGAGGAAGTGCTGTTCCTGAGACTTTACCTCCTCCAGGGGTTTTTATTCTTTCTCCGAGGTGAAGACCAACTAGCTGCTGAGAAAGTTGTGAAGGTAAGTCTTTCAAGTCCCTGTTTAGAATCGCAGCATGTCCTACGCCTCTTGTTGAATTGCCAGTGTGTAATTCAGATAAATACTGTTAATGAAACGTTCATGTAAATTAATCATAATGGATACCTATACCGACAGCTCAAGTTCCAAGAGCTAAACCATTATAAAATTGACATGCCTTTTTTATATTTTAATTGCAGCTGTGATTTCTTTAGAATGTCATGCCATTAGCACATTCTGTGAATTTTACCAGCTTTCAGATACATTTCCACAGCACTGATTGCATCTCATTGTCAGATACAGTCTAACTTCACTAAAACAAACCCGTCTTACAACGAACCCCCTTTTTTTAACGATCCAAGCAGCAAGAACCGTTTTTTTCAATGGAAATTAGCCTCTCAGTGAAAACAAAGCCCTTGGTAGGCTAATTCAAAGATAAGGCTGATTCATAGATAACCTATTGTAGTGTGAATCATGTGTGACGTATGCAACCGTTGCCATCTTCACACAAACTGGCGTGAGACGGTAACAAGATTGAAACAGCGTGCACTGAGAAAAGCACGAAAAATTTGAAGCAATATACGCTGGTTTTTTTTTTTTTTTAGAGAAAGGACACGTAATTACTAGGGGCGCAACAGTTAATCAGTGCATCGATTTATTGATTATCTGTCCTTAAATTTTTCCGAGCTTCGATTTATATTTTGGTGGATCGTTGCATCGAATTAGTACCCAGTTTTAAGTCTCCTGTTGTCGGTTTGCATTAAAACCCTGAGTGTGGTTGCGCTGCTTCTAGTGCTAGTACGATAGATTAGCGCGTTGCTAGGATACACACTTCAAGCCTACATTACGCGTTGGATAAGACAAAACAGAAGCAGGCCAAGTATTCACGGTTTTTTTTATTAAGAAATTAAGGCAACACAGTTTTGTTTTTTGTATCTATTAAATCTACCAATTACCTTTTATTATTATTATTTATTATTATTATTTATTTCTTAGCAGACGCCCTTATCCAGGGCGACTTACAATCGCAAGCAAATACAAATACATTCAAGTGTTACAATATAAGTCATACAATAAGAACAAGAAATACAATAATTCTCAAGTGTGACAAACCACAATTCAATAATACAGCAGATAATAGTGAAAGTTACATCAGGATATAATTAAATAGTGATAGTTACATCAGGATATGATTAAGTACAAAATACTACAGATTAAACACTTGGCAGATTACAATATTCTGAGGTACAGGATTAAATGCAGTAAAATAGGGGGCGGATAAGAGCAAAATAAAGCATATTTAAATGAAGGGTGATAGTGTCCCAGGATACAACAGAGGAGTTCTACAGGTGCTGTTTGAAGAGGTGAGTCTTAAGGAGGCGCCGGAATGTGGTCAGGGACTGGGCAGTCCTGACATCTGTAGGAAGGTCGTTCCACCACTGCGGAGCAAGGGTGGAGAAGGAGCGGGCTCGGGAGGCAGGGGAGCGTAGCGGAGGTAGAGCCAGTCTTCTAGTGCAGGCGGAGCGGAGAGGTCGAGTGGGGGTGTAGGGAGAGATGAGGGTCTGGAGGTAGCTGGGTGCAGTCTGATCAAGGCATCTGTAGGCTAGTACAAGAGTCTTGAA
The DNA here is from genome assembly GCF_902713425.1 of Acipenser ruthenus. Classification (NCBI taxonomy): domain Eukaryota; kingdom Metazoa; phylum Chordata; class Actinopteri; order Acipenseriformes; family Acipenseridae; genus Acipenser; species Acipenser ruthenus. The sequence continues at coordinate 105,707,328 of NC_081192.1, read as the reverse complement.
CTGGATGCGAGCGGTGATCGGGAGCCAGTGGAGCGAGCGGAGTAGTGGAGTAGCGTGGGCGAAGCGAGGTAGAGAGAACACCAGGCGAGCAGCAGAGTTCTGGATGAGCTGGAGCGGACGGGTGGCGGACGCAGGGAGGCCAGCCAGGAGGGAGTTGCAGTAGTCTAGGCGGGAGAGTACCAGGGCCTGGACCAGGAGCTGGGTAGCATAGTTGGTGAGGAAGGGTCGGATTCTTCGGATGTTGCTCAGGAAGAATCTGCAAGTGCGTGCCAGAGTGGAGATGTGCTGGGAATAAGAGGCAGGGGTCCAGGGTGACTCCAAGGTTCTTAGCTGAGGAAGAGGGAGATAGTGTGGTAGATTCCAGAGGAACAGAGATAGAGAGATCAGAGGAGGGGGAGGAGGAGGGAAAGAAAAGGAGGTCAGATTTAGAGAGGTTGAGTTTGAGGTGATGCGAGTGCATCCAGGAGGAAATAGCAGACAGACAGGTAGAGATACGGGAGGAGATGGTGGCGTCAGAGGTGGGGAAGGAGAGGAAAATCTGAGCATCATCAGCATAGAAATGGTATGAGAAACCATAGGATGCGATGAGGGGGCCCAGGGAGCGGGTGTAGAGAGAGAACAGGAGAGGACCCAAGACTGACCCTTGGGGGACAGTCTTGGGTCTTGTTTCAAAGCATGTTGTGTTTGGATTATATGGCAATATTATAGAAAAAGAAGCTGAATTTAGTACGATAGTTACATTAGTCAGGGTTTGTGAGATTAATTCAATTGCTTTGCTTTTGGACATAAAATGTAAACAGTATTGAACAACTATAGTTCAGAAATTACTTCTGTTAAAATATAGGTCTTTTTATTATTATTACAATGTTAATCTGATGCAGACGCATGCATATTATTACAATGTTAATCTGATGTGGACGCACGCATAGTCTTTATTATTACAATGTTAATCTGATGCAGACGCACGCATATTCTTTATTCATACAATGTTAATCTGATGCGGACGCACGCATATTCTTTATTACAATGTTAATTTTATGCGGTCGCACGCATATTCTTTATTATTGCAATGTTAATCTGATGCGGACGCACGCATATTCTTTATTACAATGTTAATCTGATGCGGTCGCACACATATTCTTTATTACAGTGTTAATCTGATGCGGTCGCACGCATATTCTTTATTACAATGTTAATCTGATGTGAACGCACGCATATTTATTACAATGTTAATCTGATGTGGACGCACGCATATTCTTTATTATTACAATGTTAATCTGATGCGGACGCACACGTATTCTTTATTACAATGTTAATCTGATGCGAACGCACGCATATTCTTACAATGTTAATCTGATGCGGACGCACGCATATTCTTTATTATTACAATGTTAATCTGATGTAGACGCACGCATATACTTTATTACAATGTTAATCTGATGCGGACGCACGCATATTCTTTATTATTACAATGTTAATCTGATGCGGACGCACGCATATTCTTTATTATTACAATGTTAATCTGATGTGGACGCACGCATAGTCTTTATTATTACAATGTTAATCTGATGCGGACGCACACATATTCTTTATTATTACAATGTTAATCTGATGCGGACGCACGCATAGTCTTTATTATTACAATGTTAATCTGATGCGGACGCACGCATATTTACTATTACAATGTGTTTTGCTTTTGCATCTCCCTGTACCAAAGTGGTTAACAGTGTGCAGGTGCAGGAATGCAGCAGTGATCAATGAACAGACAGACAACGGTAATCCAGGTGCAATTATATTTAATTTGTACAATCCAAAGTCTGATGACAAACGGCAGTAAACAATAACCATGAGAACAGGCAGCACAGCGGCGTGTGTTGCTCTGTTGTTAATCCCCGGGTTGGTCCCGTAATAATAATAATAGTCCCGTTCCTAAACACCCACACATAACACAAAACACAAACACAAGTCCACAGTGCATGCTAAAGTGCTTGTGGTGGAAAATACAATTATTCGTGAAACAATGTGCAGTGATGTCTGGGTAAGTGCTGGCCTTTGGCACAGCTCTGGATCGTGTTCAGCCGTCTAATAACAAAAACACGACAAAACAAAACACTCACGATTACAAAACACGGTCTCCTTCCAGTTCAGCTTTAACTATACAAAGGAACAGATCACTTCACTACACCCCCTTTTGTACTGTCAATCGTGAGCCCTTGGTTATGATTTAGTTGATGATTTAGTGTATTGCAGCTCCGTCCCCTTTCTGGATGACCGACTTCCTTCTAACCCTGGGAATGAATTGTCAGGTCATCCAGTCCAGGGCACTCTGTTCCCTTTACACAGCACACTCATAGGTCGGGACAGAGATTTATCACCAAGAATCATTCTGTCTCTGTCACACTCCCTTATAGAATTTATGAATATGGCAATATCTTAGGGACTTTGAGATATCAGGGCGATGATTGGTTGCACTTGTTTTTATTATTATTATTTGTTTATTTAGCAGACTTACAGAGACTAGGGTATGTGAACTATGCATCAGCTGCAGAGTCAGTTACAACTACGTCTCACCTGAAAGACGGAGCACAAGGAGGTTAAGTGACTTGCTCAGGGTCACACAATGAGTCAGTGGCTGAGGTGGGATTTGAACTGGGGAACTCCTGGTTACAAGCCCTTTTATTTAACCACTGGACCACACAGCCTCCTTTTTACAGCATCCTTGTGAAGCACTCTTTGTAATAAATGTATCTGATTCCAGCTGTTTTATTAATTATTTGTTTACAATCTGTGTACTGTTGTAATTGCTGTTTGTTCCCATTAGGTGGAAGGTCTGTACAGGCAGCTATGTGTGGATCCTGAGCAGATGACTCAACTGCTGGCTCTCGGATACACAGAGCAGGAAGCACGTCTGGGTCTGAGGGCTTGTCGAGGAAACCTCAACGAAGCTGCCAACCACATTAGCCAAAGAAGAGAGGTATGGTTTAAATATGTCGCAGCCCAGGTCTGCAGCATGTGTCTCCATCAGTCTTATGAGAATAGTGATGGCGGAAGACATCCTTTATGGTCATTGTCAAAATAATTGTACAGTACAGTCTATACAATGTATATGGTAAAATATTTAAAACTGATACATAGATTACATGACACCACCAATCAGGAAAGTCCATTTCAGAACACACTGCAAACCGATTTTCTATAAAAGACCAATCAGGATCCTAAACAGTCATCAAATATCTTTCTTTGTATTCGCTGAGTGAATCTTTTTTAATTGAATGGAAAGGCAAGGGCTGCACGTGAACCGCAGACCATACACTTCAAAGATGAACGTCTTGCCATTGAACTGAACAGCCATCTCTGCAGGGGAGAGCCGCGCACATTTCCCATGCCAGCACCAGTCACTCATCAGCCGATCGGAGGAGATTCGTGACACTGAGTTGTGGACTTGTCCTCTTGTGTTCAATACTGCACAGGGAAGACACACTCAATCACACTCAGACTCCGGGAGTGGGGAAGCTTGCCACTGGCACTCTGTCAAACTCCACTCTAGTTTAGCAAGCCTGACAGAAGGGGCAATCAATGTTATTGATCTGAACGATTAGATGTGTTGCCCCAGCCTAAAAAAAAACATCGGCAGGATTCATATTGAATCAGCTTTACTTTTGCATATGTTTAATCAGTGCAGTATTGTGTATAGGAGACATGTACAGCATGTTGGGAGTCCTTAATCTGGGTAGCTAATTCACCCAACAAGGAGTCAGGACAAATGAGCATTAGTGGGGTGAACTAATGTGAATGGTATTGTCTAGTAATATTGAATATGTGTGTGTGTGTGTGTATATATATATATATATATATATATATATATATATATATATATATATATATATATATATATATGTATGTGTATATATGAATATAGGCATACACAAGATTAGTTCATTGTGCGAGTCATCCGTTCTATACTACAATAGGTCCGCAGTTTTGAGTGGAGTTGTTTTTCCTTTCCCTGTAAACAGGTCTGCAGTGTTCAAAGAGTTAAATCTAAATGTGTTTCGTATATCTTCTTTCAAATCTGATATGAATTGGAAGCCAAACTAGACTGGTTTCAAACTCATTCGTGATCAATCCTTGTGTGTTTACTTAATTCTGCAGCAACAATGAGGCCAAACTTAACTGTATAAATACAGAGGTTTGTTTGCACCCTTCTTAACACAAGAAATCAAATGCCAAGTGCTACTGTAAACATGACCAGCAGGTGGTGCAATTGGTCCTCGACATACAATAGAACCTGAAAAATAATTCGAAAAAAAGTGCTATGTATTGCAGTTCAGACAGGTTGGGAAATATCACATTGAAAATGTGTTAATTAGTCTGATTAGTAATAACAATAATAACAATTTTATTATCATTATTATACACTTGAAGGCTTATGTTTTGGAAATTCAGATGATTTCACTGTAAGCTGTTTCTCTGTCACTTAGGAAAAGGCAGAGATGAAAAGAAAGGAACGAGAGAAGAGAAGGAAACGCATGGATGACATCAACACGCTGAGAGAAATGGGCTATTCAGAGAGAGATGCAGCCAGGGCTCTACATGACGCTGAAGGAAACTTGGACCGTGCCTTTCAGGTAAATCCATGAAGGACACTGCACTGCAACACACACATAGTCTTAGGAGCTTAAATTCTGGTAAACTGAACACCCTACATTTTATGTTTTAAAAAATACTTCTAAACTCATTAAAGACCCAGTATCATATCTTAATTGCCAATCTAGAAAGAAAAATACTGTAGTATGCTTTGACCCCCCCCATCTTATTCCTGTGGCATTTTTAATTGCTAACGTGATGCTTTGCACGAGAAACTCAATGTGTAAATGGCTTGAGACATACTGAATACAGTAGAATGTGCATTCTGGTGAAGGTCAGCCTATTGGCATTATTATGCAAACCTTTTGATTGTACTGTTGTGTGGTATTCACTTGTATTGTTTGAATGCACTAATTGCTTTTCTAAAGTGCAAAATATGAATTTAATTTGGCCTGAAGAATCACTAGGATGTGGAAATGATCTCTACACACTTTCTCTAACACTGCAATGTAAAAGGATCTTTCCCTTCAATATGAAATGCTTCACTTCAGGGTGGAATGTGCCTCATATTTGTGTTGAGCTCTCCTCTGAATTCCTTTCCAGATCCTTCTTGGTAACTACTGTCTGGTAGAGACAAGAAGCAATGATACAGAATCCAGTGGCACGGACTCCTCCAACAGGGAAGTCATGATTAATCAGGTTAGTAGTGTCTTCATCTTTCTTCAGGAACCAACATTTATTAGAACACATCATGATCTGTCATGTATATCCTTTATATTCCTACTTGCATGGAAACCTCTGCGTGTGAGGATTTCAATTTCCGCTCAGTAGTCGGTGATATAGAAAGAATAGACGCTTGTGTGAAAATGCTCGACCACTTTGCTTCAATTAGGAATCTTAAACAACATCTTAATCTATTGAAATACAAGTTCAATGAGACTGCATTTTTTTATTCTTCTTGTTTTTATTAATAATGCAGTTGGTATTTTTGGGCTTCGATCGTGATTCTGCAGTAGCTGCCTTGGGGCTTGCAGGTGGCAATGTGCAGCTCGCAGCCCAGCTTCTGGTGCATCATCGAGGGAATCTGCCCCCAGACATCCTGTCCCCTTCCCCACGCTCCTCCTCCTCAGAGGAGCCCAGCACCTCCTCCAACTCGGCAGGTAAACCTCACCTCCAACAACGGCCCTTTGTTTTTTGTGGTATTATTATTATTATTATTACTACTATGTGTTTGATTTGGTTTATGCTGAAGGTGGAATTATATTTAAAAATCTTCAAGATAAAATAACTGTTACCTGTAATCTGGCACTTTCATAACGCATTATTTTGCTGTTCTGTCTTGAAATACATCTCTGACCGCACTTCAGCTGAGGGAGGCACCTTTCCAGAAGAAGTGGTTTGAAACCTGGTTCCAGGAGGCCTAGTTTGAGGCAACTTTGAGTAAGTAAAGCTGTTGCTTCAGCTTTACTCACTCTACTTTTTTTTTTTTTTTTTTAAGGTTCTCCCATAAATGCAAGAGATGAGCAAATGGATCTGGACCTGGTGAATGAGGTTCTGGGGGATATCCCGAATCATGAGGAGGACTATCTAGATCTAAATCTGGAAGAAGAAAGCGAGGTCATTGCAAAGCTCAAATCGTACCTGGAAACAAAACACCAACCCCCCTGCTAAATGTCTCCCCATCACAATGCTGCAAAAGGGTTGCGTAGAAACTCATGAAGCAATTAACAACAGGACCCTGTGGTGCTGTTGCACTTTCCAGCTTAGGCAGTCAACCCATCAAGAGGGTCATTTTTTCCAGATACCTTTACCTGCATTTTATATTTAAGAGCAGTTTAAGTGCAATAAAACAATTCAAATAAAGTTTCTACATGTGTAAATCAGCAGATTTTAGAATATTTTTCATAATGTAGAGTTGATTTTTAGTTTTGCAAGTTAGAATAGCAATGGTTTAAACTGTTTTCAACATTCAATATTAATACATTTACACCAGGTTTTAAGTTGTATGTATTGCAATGAATAGAACATCTATTTTGAGGTGCAGTGTCAGCCTGCTGAGGTCTCTATATACAGTAAAGAGAAAGGCTCCATACCACATTTTAAAATAGTAACTTTAATCACTTTCAAAAGAAAAACAAGTGCTTTGCCATTGGTTGAAAAGCTGCATTATACCAATAACACAATTCACTGAATTATTCATTTAAAAATATATTTTAAATTTAGCACACAAGAACACTCTTGTTTAACCCAATAGTGTGTGGTTTAGTATGTTCATTTATAAAAAATATATATATTTATCACATTGGTTGATTTTTTTAAATGTATTTATTGATTTTTAAAAACATTGAATCTCTTTGTTTGTATATTTTTCTCTACTGTGACTGAAATAAACACACTTCTGGATTTCTAATGGCTATTGTTTGGTTTTCTTTGTTTTATTTTTTGCAGAGGGAATCCATCAGTTTGTTTTTTTTATATAAAAAGACTTTTCATTACCTTTTGCAGAATCTGATTGAGATGTTATCTCAGCTATGCAAAATAGAAAAATAAAAAGACAGAACAAAATTGTGTATTAAAATGTGGATCTCCTGAAATGCCCTCTTACCCGCTGGTATTGTTTGCCGATTTCCAGTGGAGGTTTGAGTGGAATTCCATTACAGCAGCGCGTTGACAATGAATGCTCCAAATTATTCCATTATTTCATCCCCCCAGGGAGTGGAGTTATTCATTTGTTTTCTAAAAGGTAATTACGTTGCCAATGAAGAAGTATGTTAAATGATGCAACACAAGAAAATCCACAGTGTTTGCCTGTTTTAGACAAATCTAAATCTAAAACAAAACGGCCAAAATGGTTTAATAGATCAATTAAAAAAAATATTCAGCGAAAAAAGGCACTTTACAGAGTGTTTAAAAGGGATCAAAAACAAAGTACATGGAAAGAGTACTTGGAACTGCAAACAATTAAAAAAGGAAGTCAGAAAGGCCAAGAGAGAGATAGAAATCAATATTGCTAAGGGGGCTAAAACCAATTCCAAAAATATTTTTCCAATATTATAATAGCAAGAGAACATTCAAAGAGGAGGTTAAATGTCTAAGACACAAATGGCAAAATCATAGATGAAGAAAAAAAATAGCAAATATATTAAATGATTACTTTTCACAGGTTTTTACAAAGGAGGACACGGACAACATGCCCGACATGTCGACCTGTTGCTATCCAATTTTAAATAACTAGCATAACAAAGGCAGAAGTGTTAGAGGGACTAGGAGCTCTTAAAAAAATCCCCTGGGCCAGATGAGATCCTCCCAATAGTACTCAAAGAAATGAAAGTAGTTATTTACAAACCGCTAACCAAGATCATGCAACAGTCTCTTGACACGGGTTGTACCGACAGACTGGAAAATAGCAAACGTAATACCGATCCACAAAAAGGGAGACAAAACCGAACCAGGTAACTACAGACCAATAAGCCTGACTTCTATTATATGGAAACTTATGGAAACTATAATAAGATCCAAAATGGAAAATTACCTATATGGTAACAATATCCTGGGAGACGGTCAGCATGGTTTTAGGAAAGGGAGATCATGTCTAACTAACCTACTTGACTTTTTTGAGGATACAACATTGAAAATGGATAATTGCAAAGCATACGACATGGTTTATTTAGATTTCCAGAAAGCTTTTGACAAAGTCCCGCATAAAAGATTAATTCTCAAACTGAACGCAGTACGGATTCAAGGAAATGCATGCATATGGATTAGGGAGTGATTAACATGTAGAAAACAGAAAGTACTGATTAGAGGAGAAACCTCAAAATGGAGTGAGGTAACCAGTGGTGTACCACAGGGATCAGTATTAGGTCCTCTGCTATTCCTAATCTACATTAATGATTTAGATTCTGGTATAGTAAGCAAACTCGTTAAATTTGCAGACGACACAAAAATAGGAGGAATGGCAAACACTGTTGCAGCAGCAAAGGTCATTCAAAATGATCTAGACAGCATTCAGAATTGGGCAGACACATGGCAAATTAAATTTAATAGAGAAAAGTGTAAAGTATTGCATGCAGGCAATACAAATGTGCATTATAAATATCATATGGGAGATAGTGAAATTGAAGAAGGGATCTATGAAAAAGACCTAGGAGTTTATGTTGACTCAGAAATGTCTTCATCTAGACAATGTGGGGAAGCTATAAAAAAAGGCCAACAAGATGCTCGGATATATTGTGAGAAGTGTTGAATTTAAATCAAGGGAAGTAATGTTAAAACTCTACAATGCATTAGTAAGACCTCACCTAGAATACTGTGTTCAGTTCTGGTCACCTCGTTACAAAAAGGATATTGCTGCTCTAGAAAGAGTGCAAAGAAGAGCAACCAGAATTATCCTGGGTTTAAAAGGCATGTCGTATGCAGACAGGCTAAAAGAATTGAATCTATTCAGTCTTGAACAAAGAAGACTACGTGGCGATCTGATTCAAACATTCAAAATCCTAAAATGTATAGACAATGTCAACCCAGGGGACTTCTTTGACCTGAAAAAAGAAACAAGGACCAGGGGACACAAATGGAGATTAGATAAAGGGGCATTCAGAACAGAAAATAGGAGGCACTTTTTTACAGAGAATAGTGAGGGTCTGGAACCAACTCCCCAGTAATGTTGTTGAAGCTGACACCCTGGGATCCTTCAAGAAGCTGCTTAATGAGATTCTGGGATCAATAAGCTACTAACAACCAAACGAGCAAGATGGGCTGAATGGCCACCTCTCGTTTGTAAACTTTCTTATGTTCTTATGTTCTCCCGTTCACTCCAGTACACTGATCACGCCCCCGATCCGTGGGGTGCCCACTTCCTGGTTGGTGACAATCAGCCCTCCTGATGAGCAGTCCTAAGCACAGCCTTCGTGCTAACGATCGCCTCACTACAGCACTGCCCTCCTGATGAGCAGTCCTAAGCACAGCCTTCGTGCTAACGATCGCCTCACTACAGTACTGCCCTCCTGATGAGCAGCTCTAAGCACAGCCTTCGTGCTAATGATCGCCTCACTACAGCACTGCCCTCCTGATGAGCAGCTCTAAGCACAGCCTTCGTGCTAACGATCGTCTCACTACAGCACTGCCCTCCTGATGAGCAGCTCTAAGCACAGCCTTCGTGCTAACGATCGCCTCACTACAGTACTGCCCTCCTGATGAGCAGCTCTAAGCACAGCCTTCGTGCTAACGATCGTCTCACTACAGTACTGCCCTCCTGATGAGCAGCTCTAAGCACAGCCTTCGTGCTAACGATCGTCTCACTACAGTACTGCCCTCCTGATGAGCAGCTCTAAGCACAGCCTTCGTGCTAACGATCGTCTCACTACAGTACTGCCCTCCTGATGAGCAGCTCTAAGCACAGCCTTCGTGCTGATGATCGCCTCACTACAGCACTGCCCTCCTGATGAGCAGCTCTAAGCACAGCCTTCGTGCTAACGATCGCCTCACTACAGTACTGCCCTCCTGATGAGCAGCTCTAAGCACAGCCTTCGTGCTAACGATCGCCTCACTACAGCACTGCCCTCCTGATGAGCAGTCCTAAGCACAGCCTTCGTGCTGACGATCGCCTCACTACAGTACTGCCCTCCTGATGAGCAGCTCTAAGCACAGCCTTCGTGCTAACGATCGTCTCACTACAGCACTGCCCTCCTGATGAGCAGCTCTAAGCACAGCCTTCGTGCTAACGATCGCCTCACTACAGCACTGCCCTCCTGATGAGCAGTCCTAAGCACAGCCTTCGTGCTAACGATCGCCTCACTACAGCACTGCCCTCCTGATGAGCAGTCCTAAGCACAGCCTTCGTGCTAACGATCGCCTCACTACAGTACTGCCCTCCTGATGAGCAGTCCTAAGCACAGCCTTCGTGCTAACGATCGCCTCACTACAGTACTGCCCTCCTGATGAGCAGCTCTAAGCACAGCCTTCGTGCTAACGATCGCCTCACTACAGCACTGCCCTCCTGATGAGCAGTCCTAAGCACAGCCTTCGTGATATTTCTTCAAGTGTTGTCACCAGCTGGAAGCCAAGATGTGAAAGAGGAAAAAAAGAATACTGTAACATGTCATGTCCAATCAAATTTGTATTAGGTTATGCAGACCTGGAGCAATTTAAAAAACAGCTTGGTTCCTACAGCCCCTTCGGTCCCTTCTTGTAGAATTGTACTAGGTTTTCTATCTATACTTTACTTTGTAATGCAAAGTGTAGGCAGGGCAATTTCTCATACCCCATAGAGTTTATATAAACAGATTTAAAATTCCAATTCTAAAATAATTGTGACCACAGAGGGTAGAGATGTGTCTTATACTCACACACTGCTTACAGGTCTAGGCATGGTGCACTAGATGTGTTTGAGGACAGTAACAGTGTGTTTGAGTGCAAGTTACATATTCTTCTGTATCCAAGACACCCCTTCCACAAGTAAAAGCATAGCAAAGTTTACTAAAGCACAGTAAAGCTAACCAAGTATAACAGGGTAGAGGCATGAACCAGAGACCCGCGCACCGCAAGCAAGCATCTCAACCACAATGCAAAAGAGGCTCATCTGCATTCATGGTTATAGAGCATGGTTATAGAACTCACGGACAGGGGACAGGACAGAATCAGTAGTGGCAGTGTATCACACAACACGGCCCGTTCATCTCAATCTCAATATCCCGGACAGGGGACAGGACAGAATCAGTAAAGGCAGTGTATCACACAACACAGCCTGTTCATCTCAATCTCCATCTCCCGGACAGGGGACAGGACAGAATCAGTAATGGCAGTTTATCACACAACACTGCCCGTTACATAAGCTTTGTAAAGAGACGGTAGAGCAAAGTGCGAAACAGCAGGTCTTATCAGAGTCAGTGCACACAGTATGGAAGTAGCCGTGGGTCTTGAAGATTTATATTTATAAGAAGGACGTGTCAATCCGTTTTTCACCCAATATACAATTTTTTTGGTTTCTGCAGCCTGCTTCAGATTTCTTTGTTGTTTTTCACCCAGGTAATTGCCGCACATGCTTTGAACCCCAGTGAAGGCTTGCACGCAGTGACTGAGGAATGCTGTCCAAGTGCATCGGTTACCGTGGGTTACCCATGGGGAGGGTGCGGCCAAGAGATATTTCAACCACGGATTGCAAACAAACCAGGCGAGTCCTACTAGTAACTGCTGGCAAGTCAAACCCTCTTAGCTGAGGAATGCACCAGATACTACCCCATAGCTTAGCTCATGTTTGCTGACTATTTTTGCTACTACTGTTTATCACTGTATAATTGTGTTGCTGATCTGGTCCTGATGTCTGTCTGCAGTGTAATGCTGGCGAGTACAGGACTGGTACAGTTTTGCTTATTCAAGTTGATTTTCTACTGCTGCTGAGGTGCTGTGAGTTGATTCAAGTTGAGGACTTAGAATTGTCAGCCAAAAGTGACAGTTCAGAACTAGATTCATTTAGCCTTGTTATTCACCTTTTAAGTTAGTCCCTATTGTGTTTTGATTAACACAGCCTTTTATAATGGATAACTATATTCTCCAATGTTTAACTTCTAAGTTACAATTGGGTTATTATAGATTTATTTTAACTGCTTGAGAGTTGCTACAGCTTCAATGAATAGATGAAAAAAAAAAAAACACACTTTGGAAATCAGATAACACTGAGATCAACACAGCTGCTTTAAAATTAAATTACTTCAATATGTACTGTATATTAAGCCCAGTTTTCTTCTTTCAGCATGGTTAGAATGCTGGTCCTCAAAGAATAATCCAGAGCCGCTGACAAATGTGCTAAACAGCACTTCTCGCGGGTCACGTGCTACAAACAGTATAATTGAATGGATGTCAATCGTCAGTGGAAGCAGTTGCCTTGCTAAATGTAATCATCTAGACATTTTCTGCCTTTAATAATGTTTCTCTCAGGGATCAAATACACCTAATATAAGTATAGAGCAAAGCTGTCAATATTCACAGGGGATTCCACAGGGAGCAATGCATTCACCCTGGAGCTCCTGAGGGTTCGGGAGGCACACATCAATGGGACTGATTCTACTTGCCACACTACAGAGGAGGACCCTACCGTCCAGGAGCCCAGAAGCTCAAAGGACACACCTGCAGGGCTGAGCGTTAGGGAGCATGGCAGCATTCACTCTGGAGCTCCTGAGGGTTCGGGAGGCACGCATCGATGGGACTGATTCTACTTACCACACTACAGAGGAGGACCCTACCGTCCAGGAGCCCAGAAGCTCAAAGCACACACCTGCAGGGCTGAGCGTTAGGGGCCGGGAGCATGGCAGCATTCACTCTGGAGCTCCTGAGGGTTCGGGAGGCATGCATCGATGGGACTGATTCTACTTACCGCACTACAGATGGGGACCCAACTGTCCAGGAACCCAGAAGCTCAAAGCACACACCTGCAGGGCTGAGCGTTAGGGAGCGTGGCAGCATTCACTCTGGAGCTCCTGGGTACTGTGAAGAGGGAATTGGCTTAGTTGTAGGATCAGAGGACACTCACTGACCTTCGACTCTCCTGAATTGTGTGGATTACTTTGGTGAGTAAACATTGCTGGGCATTCTAAACTGGGGCATGCTAAAATAACAGCCTTGGCTATCATTAGAAAAGAAAAACAAACACTTGAGAATTGTATTGTTGTGAGTTTGGTGCTCTCACCGTCTAATCATAAGCATGTTGGTTATAAGCCAATGTACTTAAACAAAAATACTTGAAAATATTCCTCTCTCAAAAGTGTCATCTGGGTTTAAAAATAACCACTCCTATCACACACACAAAACAGCTCTGGAAATCAAATGCATTTACTTCATGTATCTTCAGATTGGGTTCGGCTTAAATGAATGTCCCTTCCACCCCAAACACAAAAAGATTTCAGGGTTCTAAAAATTTTAATTAACCCGCCACCCCGCCACCCCGCCACACACACCCACAAAAACACTGTACAGAATGTTGTATTTAAAATAAAACTTTTTTTTTTATATAATTATTTAGTGCAATAAAATTTATGAAAGCCTTCCATAGAGACATGTCCTCGGGGCTGCTGTCAGACGAGCTCGATGCTCTCTCTTTCTCATTCTCTCTCAGGCTGGGAGCTCCGCTCTGTCCTCGATGCTCTCTCGTTCTCTCTCAGCCTGGGAGCTCCACTCTGTCCTCAGGGATGCTGTCAGACGAGCTCGATGCTCTCTCATTCTCATTCTCTCTCAGGCTGGGAGCTCCGCTCTGTCCTCGATGCTCTCTCGTTCTCTCTCAGCCTGGGAGCTCCACTCTGTCTTCAGGGATGCTGTCAGACGAGCTCGATGCTCTCTCATTCTCATTCTCTCTCAGGCTGGGAGCTCCGCTCTGTCCTCGATGCTCTCTCGTTCTCTCTCAGCCTGGGAGCTCCACTCTGTCCTCAGGGATGCTGTCAGACGAGCTCGATGCTCTCTTGTTCTCCGAGTTCTCGCTCAGCCTGGGAGCTCCGCTCTGTCCTCTGGGGCTGGGAGCCCCACATGCAGCCTACCTTGTTGTTGCACAACCGGGTTAGGCTGCCTTTCTGGGAATCCTTTCTTGGGGTTTCCTTGTCCTGCTCTAAAACGCTGCGCACATCCCAGACTCGTAAAGTACCATCGTGGGAGACGGTGTAGAGCAGTTGGTTGTGAATCTGGAACATGAGAACAGTGAACAGGATTGGAATCATTGATCCAAGATCTAGTACCTTTTTGTCTCACAGGCGAAAATTATAGTTTTCAAATGAAGAACAGTATAAAAAGAAACAATAACTTTATATACAGAACATACAATTAAAAAAAGCTCTTCCTGTTCCATGAATCAAATGACAAAAGTGCACTGTAACTATGTTTTAGGATGCGACGTCTATGATAGTATTTTGGCAAAAGGTAGTCCAGGACTCGTGTTAAATCAGGGTTGAATTAGTAATCCTGAGGTTATATTTCTATAATGTTACTCTACGTAGTGCTGACAGGGATAAACTCAAATCTTTGATTAATGCTGTTTTTACAGTTTGAGTCTATCCGCAGTTCCTAAAAGAAGCTTGCAGGAGAGCCACTTCACTGTTGAAAGAGGGAGTCTGGTGAGAAATTTTGATCCGATTAATTTAAAATTTCTTTTTTTCTTTTTTTTTTTTTTTTATAAAACTGAATGCCCAAATTAAAATGAAGGTCAGCCACCCTCTTGTGGTTTTAAGAAATTTAAAACAAACAATATGCATGTGTTTTACCCTCAGGTGACATTTAGAACAATGGTTTTATTGTTACGTGCCTGGTAATGGTTATGTAACAGAAACAGGGACTCAGTTAATGCACTTATCTGCTAAAAACATTTACATTCTAGAACACTGCGTTCAAATGCATGAATTTCCATGTTTATTTTCGGTTGCTCTAACCTCGTTTCCATGGCAATCTTCCCCAGAGAGAAAATGACCCATCAGCATTTAATAGGAACAGTGTTTAAAACAAAGCAGTGGAATGAATCCGGTCGGTCTCTGTGCTTCTCACAGTGTGCCAGTGGTGTGCATGTAATATACATTGGTTGTATCTGTACTCGAGAACCAGTTAAATACTATTTGATTAAATCAGCCCCTAAACTTACACAGCATCAGCAGGTCACAAATAAAGCACACGCACCCATTGAATAACCAGAATGATGGCTGTGCACTTGAGGAAGGGGAATATCTCCCTACAGTATGTGCTTACTGAGCTATTCCTACAGAAGGGGGTGACATTAAGAATGTTAGTGAAGGAAGATCCATGTCTTTGTAAAGGTAATAAAACCCCTCACCTGTATACAATTAATGATGAAGGTGTGCCCCCTAAACACTCTTCTCAAGACCCCTGATTTGGTATCAAAGGCTCTGGCACAGGCATCACCGCTTCCTGTAAATACTGCAAAACAATAACGAAATACCATACAGGGATGGAAATAAGACTCCTATTGCATAGCAGTTTAAAAAGGGGTATTTTTATATATGTATGTATGTATGTATGTGTATATATACACACACACACATATATATATATATATATATATATATATATTTTTTTTTTTTTAATACTGGAGTTCAACTTTAACACCCAGTTTTCAAGGATGTTGCCATTGTGCTGCTCAGCACGTACCCCTTGCTTCTTGCAGAGTCGTCAGCTCCCATTCAAAACCTGCCTTTATTACTTCAGCATGTTAAGGAAGGGCATGTGCTTTGGGACTGAAAGCTGTGAATACAACCTCAGGCAAGTTCAACATCGCTAAGCAACCATGGCTAATGAACTGTAACATAGGAGCCTAAAAGCAACAGCTAGAGCAGGCCACTGTGGAAGAAAGTTACCTAGTCAACTGTGCTGCTTTCCACTGGAACAAGTGGGAGGCTGCATGCTTTTCATTTAGCAGCAGGGATTAAACTGGCAGCAATAGCATTCATTCTTGGGCCCAATTTTATGTGTCAATTAACATGAACTAGCAAGGCTGTTTGTGCCAAGGAGTTGGATTTCATGAACAATATTATTATTGGTTAACAGTCCTCCAGGTTATATTTGTAGCTAATCTAATGGTCTGACCTTACCCAGACGCACTTACATATTCCACTGTGGTATCTGATTGCACTGACAGTGCGCTTGTGAGACTGGTAGGTCCGAACACACTTCCCTGAATCCAGCAGCCAGCACTTGACTGTTCGGTCTGCACTCCCAGAGTAAAAGTGCGGACTAACAAGCTGAAAAACAAGACAATTAGGCATTGTAAACAATGTATACAAAGTCTCATGCATTTTACCATTTGTGGCTATGTGTTCCTTTTCTCTTAATATTTTAAATTAATTGCATGTGTGGCCTATTAATCAATTCAATTAGACAATCACTCATTTGCCTGTCTTCCAAGAGTTTCAGTGTTTGATTTCATATGCACAACAAATGAAAACAGAAGCAATGGGGTGTTCTTATAAATGGGCACACTACTGTACTTTTTAAATCTGGGAAATCACATTATGGTAATGCAATACATGTTTTGCTTCACACAGGATTTATGTTTCAGTATGATTAATTCATGGCATCTTCTCAGCTAATCAGAGTTTATATAATACATCATTTTTTCCCCCGTCATTCTAGATACTCCTGAAACCAAGTTTGACACCGTGCATTGAAGCTGTTCTCCGACTGCTCGATTCCCTCGTTGTCGTTCGAAGAAATCACAAAACAATAAGATTCACTCCTAAAAGCCACTTGATCTGCGATAAAAGCACTTCATCAGAGCACAGACCACTTCTTTTCACAGGAGTCTTACAGGCCGTTAAAAGACAGCAGAGTCCGTTCTCACAGCGGTGCTTCATTTTATTAGAAGAGCCCGCAGGCAGGGGGAAGATTTGTGGATTTACACAGCAGGGGGGCTCCAGGCTCTGCAGCACTTGGAGTTATACCAACATGGAGTCAACAATGATCTATTAGAGCTGAATGTGACCCAGGGGAGGAGGCTGAACACAGACCACCCAGTGTAGCACTCCAGGAAAGAGATTCATCGCAGGTTGAGAATGCTGCTTCTTTACTGGTTTTCATTTCAAAGCAGTTTTGGACTGACACACAATACAATACAATAGAAACTAACTGTTATAAAAGTGAACTGCAGAACCATGAAGAACTGGTCTGGCTATGACAGGATGTTTAGTTATAATAACAGTATTAAACACTGGAGACCAAAGAAAGACTGAATGACTGTTTTGATTACCCAGGGCAGTGATCAGACAGATTGTCCCAAAATACTAATAGAGGGAATCATGTACAGCAGTCCCTCACTACACTGGACATGTTGGGAGACAGACAGGTTGTCTGAAATAGCAGTTTATCCTTTCAAAACACCTGCTATCACATCATCATGGTTTAAAACGAATATCTGGTAATGTTTCAGTGCAGTGACTAAGATGTACAGCTCCATAGCACACCCTACAGATACATAGAGTAAATAAAACATGAAATATTGCAAAGGTAATTCAAGGTGCATCTAACTTAACTTGTATCATTATACAATCATACTTCAGTTAGGAACTTAAGAATGGTGACAATTGAGCCCTTAAGCTGAGGGAACACAAAACCACTTTTTCAGGAACAGTGGCTTGAAATCTGGCTCCAGGACACCTAGTTTGAGGCAACTTTGCTACATCAAACTCCAAGTCTCCCCTGGTGTTCCATGCAGTGGCCTGAACCCTAGTCTCCTGAAACTAAGGTCCAAGCCACAAAATGGATCTGTGTTCCCTCAGCTTAAGTCTACCCTCATAATCCAAAACATTTCAACAAGCGTGTATTAAACCAGCAATTCTCATCTGGTGGGCCGCAGCCGTGGTCTGCGAGACAAAGTAAACGGGCCGCTGGCAGACCAGGATAGGGAGACCGACAGTCGCAGCACACTCACATACATTCAGATTATTATTATTATTTTTTTTTTGCTTTTTTATTATGCTGAAAAGAATTACAATATACACAAAAAGAAAGTACAGAGAATAGTACTGCATTCTGGAATGTACATGTGCAAAACGTCATTCAGTGACATAGCAAAGGAAATCAAATGGCTTGAGCTAGTATGAGAATTAAAAAAACAACACACACAACAGACTACATGCCACGCATGACAATACAAGATAAAAGGCTAGGAAAACATACCAGAAGATGTAGCGTTTTTTCAAGAGAAAGGTTAGTGATGGTGGAGAGAGTTCTGGAGTAGCCGGAAAGTCGAAGCGAGTAGTGAGAAAGTACAATCCCAACTACATGAAGTTTGGTTTTGCAACAACAGGTGATCCAGAGCCAAGGCCCCAGTGCGTTGAATGTGGTGAGGTGTTGTCCAATGAAGCACTAAAGCCTTCAAAGCTGGAAAGGCATTTACAAACTAAACACCCTGGATGCATTGAAAAGCTAAAAGTATATTTTGAAAGGGAGCAAGATCAGCTAAAAAGTCAACAGATGTCTATAAGTTTACTCGCAACACATTCTCAAAAAGCCCTAAAAGCGTCTTACCTTGTTGCAGCCCATATCGCCCGCTGTATAAAAGCCAGTGAAATACTTGGTGACGCAGCAGCAAAAAAAATTCACAGCATTCCCCTTTCAAACGACACCGTTGCTAGAAGAATAGTGGATATTAGTGATGACATTGAAAGTCAGCTTTAGGAAAGGATAAATAAAAGCCAGTTTTATCACAATACTGCTGGATGAATCTACAGATGTTTCCAACGCAATTTTACTGTGATCTACATAAAAAATAATGCCTTGAATTCCAGATGAGCATGGAGTCTGATCATGCGCAATTACTATTTCATTGTGAAGTCAGGTGGCTTTCCAAAGGGAAAGAGCAGAACATCTTGTCTGAAATGAAGGAGGTTCATACATTTCTTGAAGAGAAAAAATGTCCCATGGCAGTGCATTACACTGACTGTTTTTAGCAAAGCTTGCTTACTTGTCTGACATATTTGACAATGTAAACCAACTGAATCTGTCCATTCAAGGAAGAAACAGCAATGTGTTCTTTGTTTCCTCTCCTGAGTGAGCTTTTGGAAGAACATCCCCACATTGACATCTCCAAAGTTGTATGTCAGCATTTAACTCAACTGTCAGAGGAATTGTCAGATTATTTCTCAGAAGATCCCCGGAATGGCAGCCTTTGGATTTTGGTCCCGTTCTCAGTAGATCCTGTTGCTTCAGACGTTGCCCTCTCAACAGCCTTGGAAACCCAGCTGATAGAACTAATCAGCCGACAGCAGCCTAAAAATCCAGTTTTCAAAAGCTGACCTTGCTACTTTTTTTATTTCAGTGGGAAGTGAATACCCAGCACTATCAGAGAGGACATTCAAGTTTATTTTGCCGTTCACCACCACTTACCTGTGCGAGTCAGGATTTTCAACTGTGACTGTCACAAAGACTAAATTTAAAAATAAGCTTAATAAGCTTTAATGGCCACGCTAAGAGTCAGCCTGTCTCCAATTGCCCCAAGACTGGATCACATAATTGACCAGAAGCAAGCACAGGCTCTGATCACATGTGTGGGCCTTCACTCATGGGCCAGATAACTACGTGGTCCTTGAGGTGGAAAAGGTTGAGAAACACTGCATTAAACAATGCAGTTATACAATCAGGTCTCTATAAAATGTACAAATACATCCTTACCTCTTCAATATTCTCACAATTGAGCACTTCAGAAGAATTCAAAGAAGGCATAATTTAAATAACCTTGACAAAAAAGCACTGCTCCATTTTCAAAGCATAAAGACAGTTTTAACTACTAACCATCTCCAATGTTTTGAAAAACTTACAAAGGTAAGTAATAAATACCTAAACCTCTTATAATACTTTGAGTCATGCATCCCTTCCACAAGCAGCACTTACAGAAACAGTTTCTTCACTCTTGTCTGGGGCAGCAGGATGTTTAGTAATTACACACTCAGATCAGGGAACTCGCTCTCTAAAGAAATCTGTTAGTCTGATTCATTACAATTCAAATACAAACCAGACTGTTTAATAATGATGTACTGGTAACAGCTGTCTGATCAGATCAGCACCTCCACATGAAAGGCACTATACAAGCCGAGGACTGTACTGTGATCTTTTGACTGTAGCTAGTGAATTCTGCTTACTGATGGGATTGTATTGGAAGGAGGAACACATGTCTCTGTATCTAGTCAGGTATCAACATCATGCTTTTAAGTTTGTTAGTCACATGTGACTTCATAAGTAGGCTGCTGCCTGGAAGTCAACATTTCCAGAAATATACCCTGTCACAGATTTTATTTCCAAGTAATGCTTATTCTTAATCGTGTTTGCATTTAGTTTTTTTTTTTTTTTTTTTTTTTTTTTTTTTAACTTTAGCAAGCTGCTGTCAATCTGATCGTCACAGTGTTGCACATGCATCCTTTGTCAATTGTGAACAATTTTACTTCACATGCCTCAAGCTGGGTGGCCTGAGCAATCCTTTTGATTTAAGAAAACAGAAATACAAGGACTGACGGGAGCACGTGTGTAAAGAAGGCTGTGAGAGCATTCCTGTGCCTGCAAACTGAAGCCTGCATGAATCAAGATGAAGTAACCCGTCAATCCTGCCAGCAAGTGGAGCAGAACGACACTCGGGTTAGCCATGTCTAGAGTGAATAGTCACAAGATCATTCCTATTAAGTTTGTTAAATAACTGCATATTATTTACTTCTGGTCTCGGTAATTCGATTTAACAAACTACAGCAGCAGTAAGCATTTTACAAATTTAAAATGTAATTTTTAGACTTTTATTGTGTGCAACTTGATGCTACCTGACCGGAAAGAATGAAGACGCTAATTAAGAGATGGCAGCTAAGCTTCAGGATAGATCAGTCACCCAGAACTGTTCCTAACTGCAAAAAAGTACAGGAAAAGTTGTAAGAATAGAAAACAATACAGCAAGGTCCCATACATTTCAGAGGTATTGTTAAAATGTGTATAGACAGGATACTGGCTCGAAGTTAAGACTATAAAAGGTATGAGACAAATGGCACAGGCTGCATCCAGAGTAACCACCACTGCTATTCAGTCCTTATGGGTCTCACAAGCCAACTGTACACTTGTGTTACACTTTGTACAGTGATGGGAATAAAGACTCTCATTGCATAGCAGTTTATCCATTCCTGGTTTTACTTAATAAGACACACTGTTGCTAACCAGGCTTGCATTAAAAACCTGTAAAGGGTGAAACTGAAATTCCCACCCATGTTTGTATGAGCCCAAACTGCAATGCAACAGGAGGCTTATTCCCATCCCTGTTTGTATGAGCCCAAACTGCAATGCAACAGGAGGCTTATTCCCATCCCTGTTTGTATGAGCCCAAACTGCAATGCAACAGGAGGCTTATTCCCATCCCTGTTTGTATGAACCCAAACTGCAATGCAACAGGAAGCTTATTCCCATCCCTGTTTGTATGAACCCAAACTGCAATGCAACAGGAGGCTTATTCCCATCCCTGTTTGTATGAACCCAAACTGCAATGCAACAGGAGGCTTATTCCCATCCCTGTTTGTATGAGCCCAAACTGCAATGCAACAGGAGGCTTATTCCCATCCCTGTTTGTATGAACCCAAACTGCAATGCAACAGGAAGCTTATTCCCATCCCTGTTTGTATGAGCCCAAACTGCAATGCAACAGGAGGCTTATTCCCATCCCTGTTTGTATGAGCCCAAACTGCAGTGCAACAGGAGGCTTATTCCCATCCCTGTTTGTATGAACCCAAACTGCAATGCAACAGGAGGCTTATTCCCATCCCTGTTTGTATGAACCCAAACTGCAATGCAACAGGAGGCTTATTCCCATCCCTGTTTGTATGAACCCAAACTGCAATGCAACAGGAGGCTTATTCCCATCCCTGTTTGTATGAACCCAAACTGCAATGCAACAGGAAGCTTATTCCCATCCCTGTTTGTATGAGCCCAAACTGCAATGCAACAGGAGGCTTATTCCCATCCCTGTTTGTATGAGCCCAAACTGCAATGCAACAGGAGGCTTATTCCCACCCATGTTTATGGGCAGCAGTGTGGAGTAGTGGTTAGGGCTCTGGACTCTTGACCGGAGGGTTGTGGGTTCAATCCCCAGTGGGGGACACTGCTGTTGTACCCTTGAGCAAGGTACTTTACCTAGATTGCTCCAGTAAAAACCCAACTGTATAAATGGGTAATTGTATGTAAAAATAATGTGATATCTGTATAATGTGAAATAATGTATAATGTGATATGTTGTAACAATTGTAAGTCGCCCTGGATAAGGGCGTCTGCTAAGAAATAAATAATAATAATAATAATAATAATAATAATAATAATAATAATAATAATAATAATGTTTGTATGAGCCCAAACTGCAATGCAACAGGAGGCTTATTCCCATCCCTGTTTGTATGAGCCCAAACTGCAATGCAACAGGAGGCTTATTCCCATCCCTGTTTGTATGAGCCCAAACTGCAATGCAACAGGAGGCTTATTCCCATCCCTGTTTGTATGAACCCAAACTGCAATGCAACAGGAGGCTTATTCCCATCCCTGTTTGTATGAGCCCAAACTGCAATGCAACACGACACGGCCCGTTACACCGGCGGTCTTTCCTGGGTTGGTACTGATGCCTTGCTAAGCCCAACCCCTTGCAGTTATTCTTGCACACCTTGCAAGAACATTGGTGTTCATTGTTTTGA
This sequence comes from Acipenser ruthenus, assembly GCF_902713425.1. NCBI lineage: Eukaryota > Metazoa > Chordata > Actinopteri > Acipenseriformes > Acipenseridae > Acipenser > Acipenser ruthenus. Next base: position 105,684,559 of record NC_081192.1, on the reverse strand, counting down.
TTTTAGCGATTCACACATCTTCTCTTTCTTAGAACGTTGCTGGTAGAGAACAGCTCATAAACACATTGTTTATTCTCCAGCGAAAAAGCAATGTACAGTTGTGAAGGTTTCCAACAGCTTTTAAACATCGAGTATAAATCAAGGACATATGCAACTATACAATGCTCAAGGTCATTTCAGCCAATCAGAGCCAATAATGTATTCTGCAGCGTCAAGCCTAACTGTAAATACCATGCTGTTAAAAACGTACTTATACAGACCTGGATGAAGCTTGCAACTCAATATAGTGAGAGGCCACTTATGCGCCACGGTCCAGTTCATTCACATCACATCTTGGTTTTGTTACCGAGGTTCCATACCGTATTCAACCCGAGTACGCTACCGTATACTCAAGGTAACACTGACACATTTTCAAGCTTGGTTAGGAGACCTTAACATTAAGTGCTGAAGGTGGTAATTGTCTCACTGTGGTTCTTACCTCCAAGCATATGACAGAGCCCTGATGCTCTCGAAAGACCTTGGTCTGTTCTCCAGTAGCGAGGTCCCATCTGCGCACAGTGCAGTCCGTACTCCCGGAGAACAGCGCCTTGTTCGCTGTGTCCAGTGCCAGACAGAGGATGGCCCCGCTGTGCCCACGCAGAGTCCTGTAGCAGCGCCCGTCGGACACGAGCCAGAGCTTGAGGGTGCAGTCAGTGCTGCCTGTGACCAGGAAGTCTCTGACCTGCTCGCTGTCCGACTCTGGCTCGGGAAGGAGGTCCTGGGAGGAGAAGTGGGTGAGAGCGAGCACACAGTTCCGGTGTCCACGGAATTCCTGGAGCTGCCTCCCCGTCTCCACGCTCCAGCACCGCGCGGTGCGGTCATAGGAGACACTGAACAGACAGCCTCGGGTCACCAGGACTCTGTAGGAACAAGAGCACAGCCAACCAGCTGGAATGCATTGCATTCACTACACAGAGGAATTCCATCTGTATCCCTAATTGAAATCTTGCAAAGTGGGAAAGTGGGAAAGCCTGCAAAAGCAATCACTTGGATTTTATATTATCTGTATAAACAAATATGTACCGCCTACAGCAAGAATTGCTTTACAAACATTTTGCATTAGTATTGAACAACTTTTTGTAATTATTATTAATTCTGAAATTTCACCTGGAGACATTCTTAATGAACCTAAACTGAGTTCTGCAATCTATTTTTTTTTAAAGTGCTCTTTAATAAAAGTATTAATAATGCATTTGAATGCATGCACCTGTGGTTGACAGGTAGAAAACAGAAAGTACTGATTAGAGGAGAAACCTCGAAATGGAGCGAGGTAACCAGTGGTGTACCACAGGGATCAGTATTAGGTCCTCTGCTATTCCTAATCTACATTAATGATTTAGACTCTGATATAGTAAGCAAACTCGTTAAATTTGCAGACGACACAAAAATAGGAGGAGTGGCAGACACTGTTGAAGCAGCAAAGGTCATTCAAAATGATCTAGACAGCATTCAAAATTGGGCAGACACATGGCAAATGAAATTTAATAGAGAAAAGTGTAAAGTATTGCATGCGGGCAATACAAATGTGCATTATAAATATCATATGGGAAATAGTGAAATTGAAGAAGGGAACTATGAAAAAGACCTAGGAGTTTATGTTGACTCAGAAATGTCTTCATCTAGACAATGTGGGGAAGCTATAAAAAAGGCCAACAAGATGCTTGGATATATTGTGAGAAGTGTTGAATTTAAATCAAGGGAAGTTATGTTAAAACTCTACAATGCATTAGTAAGACCTCACCTAGAATATTGTGTTCAGTTCTGGTCACCTCGTTACAAAAAGGATATTGCTGCTCTAGAAAGAGTGCAAAGAAGAGCGACCAGAATTATCCCGGGTTTAAAAGGCATGTCGTATGCAGACAGGCTAAAAGAATTGAATCTATTCAGTCTTGAACAAAGAAGACTATGCGGCGATCTGATTCAAACATTCAAAATCCTAAAAGGTATAGACAATGTCAACCCGGGGGACTTCTTTGACTTGAAAAAAGAAAAAAGGACCAGGGGTCATAAATGGAGATTAGATAAAGGGGCATTCAGAACAGAAAATAGGAGGCACTTTTTTACACAGAGAATTGTGAGGGTCTGGAACCAACTCCCCAGTAATGTTGTTGAAGCTGACACCCTGGGATCCTTCAAGAAGCTGCTTGATGAGATTCTGGGATCAATAAGCTACTAACAACCAAACGAGCAAGATGGGCTGAATGGTCTCCTCTCGTTTGTAAACTTTCTTATGTTCTTATGTTCTAACCCAGCTTGAACCGAGGGCAGACAGCCCCTGTACACTCCACAACATTGGATTTGCCAAGAGTGCCAACTCAATGAATCATTTCTTAACTCTCAACAGCAAAAACAACCAAACAGAAAGAGAGAGAGAAAATAAATGCAGTAGATCCTTTGTAGTGAACAGTAGCAGTAAAGTAGCGCTCAGGATGCAGAGCGCGGAACAGATAGATTAGGAAGGAGATGAAAGAGCAGATTTCTATCAGGGGAGAGTGACAGTCAGAGCCGTGCACTGACAATCTAAATGACAAGGAAATGACAGACTTTTCAGAAAACAAAGCAGAGTATTCCAGGTCTCCGTGACAAGCGGCGGTTTAAAGATGTCACAGTTTGGTGTTCAAACAAGTAATCGCACAAATCATTTGAAAAGCCAGCTGCTGTCCCTGTTTCGAATATCTAAATTGAGGAGTACAGCTTTATACGCGACATAGCCTGCAATGAGGCAGACACACAAAACAGCACGTACTGTACAGACCGCTCCAGAAACTGCTTCTCTCGTCAGACAACTGTACAAAGCCTTCATTTACTAGCCAGGAGTGGCTTATTTTGTTAAAATAGTTTTTCTTGAGGGACAATGGTGTGTTAATCAGGACAATAATCTTTGACTGTTTTTGGCAACATATACCATAAACAAGGTTGCTAGTTTTGCATGACCGTGGTACAGATTGCTATACCAAACATGTAACAATAACATCTGGTGGAATGCTAAGTTACAGAAAGCTCTCAGTTTGCATGGCTTGCTTTCTCATTTTTCACAAACACTTGCTCAATGCAACACTCACTTGTTGACGATGGAGGAGTGCCCCTTGAAGACAGCCGTGCAGCCCCCTGTCGTCAGGTCCCATCTCCGGACGCTGTGGTCCGCGCTGCACGTGTACGCAGCATCGTTCTCCAGGTGGCAGGAAGTGATGTAGTTCTCATGGCCTGTGGGGAGGGAAGAATACAAAGTAAATAAAAAGGAAGCTTTGTGTAATAGAGCGGAGGCTGGATGCGAACTGGTGACCCAAGCGAGCGTCTTAATCACAATGCAAAAGACCTGGGCTCGTTGTGTTTTTTTTTTTTTAGAACTCCTAGCCTCATCTCACTGACAGGGGACAGGATCCGGAATGGCAGTGTATCACACAACACTGTAGTAAGCAGTAGAGTCTAATTCCAGTATGCATGGCTTGAGGTTCTTTTTTTTTTTTTTTAAATAGTTATAGATGACAATGTCGATCACTACTGCTGCCCTCGTTGTATAAAGTCTGCCTGTGTTGTTTACAGTGACAAAAAACACTGAAATGTAGGTGGTTTCTTCATGTGACAGATTCTGCCTTGAGGTTCCTTGTGTTGAAACTGGGTGTGAGTCATGAGTAAGGCTTTATTTTTTTCACAGATTTCCATTAAATTTACCCATCGTCACACTATGTAGTTCCCTGTAAAAATTCCCAATACAGCAAATGTTTGCCTGGTTGATGCACTACCAGTTACACTGCATTTAGGAACCTGACAGCCGGTTTAGTTTGCTTCGGGTAAATGACTGAACACACTGCATGCTGCACGACTTCTTTAAAACGTCTTCAACGAGAGACACCAGCTGCATCAAAGATCGGACATATTTCTGCTAAAGATGGCTCTGTCCAGCACAAGAAGGGGACATTTCAAGTGCCTGTTATTTTATTTCATTTGACAATTCACTGACGGCAAAAACAGAATATCTTTAAAAGGTGAACATAAAAAACAAAATAATCTACAATTTAGAATTTACTGTTTTCCGGGTAAGCATTTAAATATTTAAGAACATTTGGTGTATAATAACTAGATACAATGATCAGTTTTGAATGTGTCAACGCTATTGTTTTGTGCTTTAATAAATAGGTTTAGTCATGAAATATCTTGAAATACAGCGCTAGTGATTTGGCTGGTAAAGAGGTCAGAGGAGGAGCAGGCTTACTAGTTTAAAGAGTGGTATTGATCCTCTGATGTCTAGATCATTTAAGCCTACATGTTTATTAGACTGAGTGAAGCAGTTCCACCTGAATCCCCTCTGAATCTCTTCTCAGTGCACATTTTAAGATCAATTCAAAAAAATAAAAAATGTGACCTGTTAAAACTGTCTAGGACCAGCAATGCACATCCCTGTACAAGACTATATAACTGTGCAAGCACAGTCCAGCATGAACATTCAAACAGCAGGCCTAAAAACTGTACAAGCACAGTGCAGCATGAACATTCAAAACAGCAGGGCTATAAACTGTACAAGCACAGTGCAGCATGAACATTCAAAACAGCAGGGCTATAAACTGTACAAGCACAGTGCAGCATGAACATTCAAAACAGCAGGGCTATAAAGTGTACAAGCACAGTGCAGCATGAACATTCAAACAGCAGGGCTATAAACTGTACAAGCACAGTGCAGCATGAACATTCAAACAGCAGGGCTATAAACTGTACAAGCTCAATGCAGCATGAACATTCAAACAGCAGGGCTATAAACTGTACAAGCACAGTGCAGCATGAACATTCAAACAGCAGGGCTATAAAGTGTACAAGCACAGTGCAGCATGAACATTCAAAACAGCAGGGCTATAAACTGTACAAGCACAGTGCAGCATGAACATTCAAACAGCAGGGCTATAAACTGTACAAGCACAGTGCAGCATGAACATTCAAAACAGCAGGGCTATAAACTGTACAAGCACAGTGCAGCATGAACATTCAAAACAGCAGGGCTATAAACTGTACAAGCACAGTGCAGCATGAACATTCAAGCAGCAGGGCTATAAACTGTACAAGCACAGTGCAGCATGAACATTCAAACAGCAGGGCTATAAACTGTACAAGCACAGTGCAGCATGAACATTCAAACAGCAGGCTATATAAAACAATACTTTAAAAGGCCTAGCTGACCTAAAATTAAAATAAGTGTGATCTCTTAAAAAAAGAAGGGGGGTTAATGGTTTGCTGTTTGAGTCATCGATTTTTATTTGATCACATTTATAGAACAAACACTTTTTTTTTGCAACTTGACCCTTTCCGTAGATATTGTCCCATTATGGTGTCTGATAGGGCTGATAGTGTCTAATAACTCGGAAACCGCATCTCTGACAGTAGAACACTAAAGTGCAGGTATGAGTCCACAGGTAAAGTCCCAAAATGTTTGGTGAGACATTTAACTGTCATATAAACCTGGCCCACAAGATGAGCAGTGACAATTGTCCTATATAATAAAATACTACAGTACAAAACACTATAGTTCCTATGCTATACAGTAGTGTGCACTGCGGTATAATATAGGAAACTCGTGTTGTGGTAACGCTTTAAAATAATGGCTGCAAATTCATGATGAGTTCAGTGTGAATCCGACAGAAATAACACCTGAATGTCTTACGCACTTCCTCCAGTTCTGACGTCATTCATTTTGAATTCAGCCCCGGCCGTGCGGATTTAATTACGCGCGTTCATTACATGACTCTTTGTAACAAATTATGTTTATCACACGTGTAAAGCAAAACATAAAATAACCCTATCACTATACAAACAGAACCACCTACTTATTATTCTATTGAAATCCGCAGAACCTCGCCTGTGATTCGCAAACACAAACACAGTCACATTTATCTAAAAGAAAAATAATTACACGGGTAGGCCTATAACATTTGTTTTCAAAATAAATGATTACATACATTCATACCAACAGAATTAACCAACCTTGGAATAGCATGCAGCACCGCTGATCCGAGGTGCTCCACAGGCGAGCGGTCCAGTCCTCGCTGCAGGTGAGCAGGTAGCTCCCGTCCGGACTCAGGCTTAGCCAGTTAACCCCGCCGCAGTGATCAGAGCAGACTTTCCGCAGGGAAGTAGACCTGGAGCTGCCGCTCCCCATCACCACTGCTTCGGCATGAGGGCTCATCAACTTCGCGCTGGCTCCACCCGGTAAAGCACGGACATCAAAGCCACAGACGACGTTTAATTTGTTTCGTTGCACCTGCACTGGCGTTTTATGCAGTTCTTAACACCGTCATTACCTGCTTGATCCAGAAAGGGAATCCAGTGTAACGCGTTACATTGTGTAGGAAAAGAAAGTCCCACGGAACATACACCTACAATTTATTTTACCACTTCAAAAGTTATTTTTGTATCAATTTGTTGGTAGCCTAGTTGTATTAATTGCTCACTGGTGCAAACATATTCTAAGTTAAATTAATACAACAGTCCATACGGCTACATACGTGTATTCATACTGGCTAGTCTTTGTTTAACAAGAGCAACGACTTTAAATTTGATTGGATTTTAAAACTTCATGCAGTTTTGTTTAAACGACCGTAGGCTCACTAAACAGAGCTGTTTAACTTCCTTAGTTTGTTTTCCATTGCATTCTCCCCGGGTTTGTTGTTCTTCAGTTTAATGCTACCCCGTTTATGAAGTACGGTCTGCTCTTGAGCAGTTTTCCCACTTGACCCCAGTCCGCAATGCTGCCTTAGTTAGTGGGCTTGTTATGGTTATTGTGAGCCAAACTGTCAATCCGCACTCCAAGCCAAGTAACGCTCTACTCCTGTACTGACCAGGGATTCCCCCAGGTCCTAAAGGTAGGCAAGTCAAAGTTCACAGCGTCTGTGTTCTGCTCGGTTAAGTACCACCAACACTGCAAAAAAATAAAGAAAATAAACTCAAACTGTTGTTTTTAGTTTTAATGTATGACTAGTGTACATTACTTTAATAAAGAAAACCTGTATGAAAAGCTGTCTTAGTAAATAGAAAATAAGAAAAAACACCTAGGATTCAATGCCGCCATGTGCTTTAGGGTCACAGTTAATTCTTTCACATCTTGACGACATTTCCTGGAATTTTATGAATTTTGATTGAATTATTAGGCCTGTTTTTGTTGTTGTTGTTGTTGTTGTTTGTTCATTTTTTTTTTTTAGAGCTTTTTCAACTTCGGCGTCACACAAAACCATGCCGTTTCACAGTATTTCCCATTCCAATCACTGTACTGTGTTGTTGTTGTTTTTGTTTTAAAAGCAGGACATTTCTTCTAGCTTATTATTATTCTAGCAGCAAACAATGAATTGGCTACAACTGTAGAAAGTATGCTGTGTAAGTAAACAACAGAACATGGTGCTGTGACTGAAGCAGGTGACTGCAACAGTGATTGTGAAATGGTGCCAATCGCAGGTACCTACGCCTACTTAAAAACACCTCAGAGAGAATGGCAGCTATTGTTCTTAACCCCATATTGACAAACTATTTTTAGGCTGAAGTGTAATGCTGGCTCCAGGGATCATCATTTTTCATAATATTTTTTTACAGTAATATCTTCTATGTCAGAATTAAAAAACAAAATTAAATGTTGCCTGAAAGCAATATTTGACAATAACAGGCTGCTTTCTGCTGTCCATTGGAATACACCATGGGAATCAACTTGTGGGACCTGTAAAGCTAGAAGCCTTTGTTGTAAACTTAAAGGCGCAGCACAATAAGGATTAACCAGGCGCCATATAAGAGAGCTACTTAACCTTTTCCCTCAATGGGCTTTGCTGTTTGTAGTCATTATTTTGTATGATGTGTGGATGAGAGGCAGACTTGTAATCAGCAGGTGATTTTCAATATAATCTTCCCTGAGAAAAGCAGATTAACTAAGAGCAGGGCTCAGGAGAAGGAGGGACACTGTGCACATTCTGTTTTTTATTTCCTTCTGCATCTTGCTATATATGGCTTTATTATGAACCTAGAAAACCGAACTGAGACAAAGTCCTGGTTTCATTCCAGACCAGCGGAACAGTGAACAGACTCATGAACGTGTGTAACAGTTAGATCACAAGCCAGAATCTCATAGTGTGGAATGGAGCACGTTTGCATCAAAGCAAGCGAGCGAGCGAGCATAGGTGGGCCGAATGGACTTTTCTTGTTCTTGAATTTCTTATGTTCTTATTACTGAGCGGAAATGTAAATTCTCGCACCCTGAGGTTTTCATGCAGGTAGGGTATATAAAGGATAGAATTGACACATCGTGAGGTGTTTTAATACATTTGCACATCACTGTACACAGTGCACTATGTGTTGCCGGCAGAAAACAGAATCTAGTTGCATAAATAAAGTAGCTTTTCTAATTTCAAAGGATTCCAGGATTAAGTACAAATACACAAAGAATATGTTTCTTTGGCAGGAACTGCATGTGCATCAGAAAGATTTGAAGCCTGTCACCAAGTCTAAAAAGCACAGGCTTGTGGCACGTCCTGTTTTGCAGCATTTGTCTCTATTGAGCTGAAGCCTTTTCTTCATTCCGCCTGCTAAAATATGCAGTTTATTTGCACTCCCTGAGCGCCAGCGACAAAATAATTAACTCTTTAATAACCATACAGGGTTTCTCTTAATAATTACAACCCCTGCAATGCATTCCCCAGGATGAAAACGTGCTGCTTAGAAAAAAAATAACATTCATACTTAACCAAAAAGGCTATATCCCCTTCAGTCTCTAGTTTATAATTCATATATTTTTTAAAGTTTTGGCAGGGCAACTTCTCAAACTCCATGGAGTTCACACAAACTGTTTTAAAATTTCTAAAAGTTCAAATAAAAAATTGTGACCAAAGGGGATACACACACTGTTCAAAAATATACAAACTGAGACTTTCATTTAACACTGGAATAAACTATGAAAAGTATGTCTGTACAGGTATGTCTTATACAGCTTTACTTAGTCTGGCGATTTTGCAGTGTACCAGATTCACAAAGCTTTTACTCATGAATTATTCAAATGCTTTTTTAACTCTATTTTGATACATTCAATTGTTCACTTAACAATAATCTGGAGACATTTGATGAAAATTAGAAACAGGCTTGTAATACTTCATGAGTTAAAGCTATTGATTACATTCTATAAGCTTTGCAGGCAACGAAGGGTAAGAGAAATGATACCAGTCAGCACAGCTTAGTTCTTTACTGCCTTCAGCTCGATGTGCTTCTTTGAGACTGCACTGCTGGCTCCACCCTGCTCTTCTGTATGTGAAAAGTACTGGTGTATACAGTGAGTACTGACTGCACATTTTAACCAGTAATCCAGGGTTTGCTCATTACAAACATATGAATGCTGGTAACAAAGTTAAACCATACGGTCATACAAAACATATTGATATAAATCCGGGTGCAGTACATTAACCAAGTGTTTCTGTGATTAAATGAAAAATCAAGAGTGTACTATTTATCCAATTCAACTGTTCGTAAAGCTCTTCATTCAACTCTGTGGATGTTTCCATACAAGCTGCACCATGTTCAAGCATTGGAGGAGACGGATTTCATCAGACGTGTTGATTTTGTGTTGCAGTTCTTGGCACGACTGGAATTGGATGACCAGTGGCCTGCTATTATCCTGTGGACGGATGAAGCACACTTCACCCTGTCTGGAAGTGTGAACACGTGCACTGTGTTATCTGGTCGGAGACTAATCCACATGCAACATTTGCTAGAGTGATGTTACAGTGACAGTGTGGTTTGACTTTAAGCATAACTTTGTTATTGGACCGTTCTTTTTTGAAAAGCCATCAGGAAGGGGACATCAAGACGTGCCCAGTCACTGCTGCACGATACCACACCATACGGACCACCCATGTCATTCCTGTGCTGCAGCAACAAGATGTGATAAACACTACAGTCTTCATGCAGGATGGGGCCCCTCCACATATTGGTAACCAGGTGAAACGCGTCTTGCAGGAGCACTTTCAGGACAGAATCATTCCATGTCACTTTCCTTGTGAATGGCCAACTTGTTCACCAGACCTTACACCAGTGGATTTCTGGTTATGGGGGTATCTGAAGTCACACGTGTAATGAGGGAACCCTCGCACAATTCCAGACCTCAAGGGTGCCCGTGTACCTGATGAGATGCGTAATGCTGCCATAATGTCTGTTGTCACACAAATGCAATTCATTCTGGATCATGGAGAAGCACATATTGAACACTTGTGATTAGAGCTAGGTCACAGTGGTGCCCCCTAGTGACAAAAATGAATGCAGGGTTTGTGTCGCCATGGTTCCTTTAACAACCATATGCAATTTCACCTTCCTATGCCCTACCGTTTGTGAGATATGTTGAGTTGATGTGGTAATCTTACTTTCTAATCACCCTGTATTTAAAATTCTTGTCAGCATTCTCAATGTATGTTTTTTAAATCTAATTTTGTAAAAATGAACGCAATGTTTTTTTCTCCTTTAAAAAATAGGAGTTAAAGAACAGAGGAACACTTTGTAAATATTTTGTGATGAAAAAAATTATAAAATATGGTTGCCCTTAGTGTACAGCTAAACATCTTGCAATTCTAAGGGTGTTTGTACAAACCTCCCAGCTCTTTGTGAGACCGTGCTTCTGAATGCAAGTGTTAAACTAGCATGTCTTTAGAGTGAAGGCTATCAAGTCTGCTTGTTTGGGTGGCAGTGGGTTACACAGGAATGGGAGGCCTGCAGGTGATTGAGAACTCAATACTGCTTGGCACTGCTGCTGCTCCAGCAGTGTTTCCCAAATGCTAGGTCAGGAGTCTTTAGGTTAAGGGGTGGTAAGAATGGGATTCAAGCTAATAAAATAATGCCATAAATCCTACCTGCTGTCATTGATTTATAATCGCTATATATAGGTGCAGTCCATGTAGAGTTTTGAAAGAAACACGTGTTACATCGGATATGTATTTTCATTTTAAAAATGATATCTAACCATACTAGGTTAAAGAAAGTTCTCAGCTTGCATCCAATCGGCTGTGTACGAATCGATGGGTGGACAAAAGAACCAACGCTGCCAGAATTATATATATATATTTTTTGGTATTTTATTTCACAGTTTCAGTGCGGAGAGGTAGAAGGTACAGTCTAATTTAAAAGTAGTTGGCGACCCGTCTGATGGACTGGATGTTGGCACTGTGCCCCTGCCAATCAGTGTGGCTGCGGTAGTTGCCTCTCTCCACGATGTACATGCGCCCGCGGTAGTTGGGCTCCTCGTACATCACCCAGCTGAGGAAAGAAATTCAGCAAGTTTAAAAAGGTACAGTCAATCTTTCATTCAACTTTCAACTTGGTATGTTATGTTTCTACTTCACTAGTCCTCAACTTGTTAGTGTTTTAAAAAACAAACCCATTGCTGTTCATTTACTACCCTAATGATGTGCCTTTATTTTTTTTAGAAATTTAGTTGTTGCCAATTATTTTTTATTATTTTCTCCCAATTTGGAATTGCCAATTGTTTTATTATACTCAGCTTACCGCTACCACCCCTGCGCTGACTCGGGAGGGCGAAGTCGAACACACATTGTCCTCCGAAGCGTGTGCCGTCAGCCGACCGCTTTTTTTCACAGCGTTGGAGGACAACGCAGCTCTCAGGCAGCTTACAGGCAGCCCGCAGGCGCCCGGCCAGACTACAGGGGACGCTGGTGTGCGGTGAGCCGAGGACACCCTGGCCGACCTAACCCTCCCTCCCCCCGGGCAGCGCTCGGCCAATTGAGCACCGCCCCCTGGAAGCTCCCGTCCTCGGTCGGCAAAGGAATAGCCTGGATGCACCACTCGGGAGCCCCCATGATGTGCCTTTATGAGGAAAGTGTTGACTGTCCAGGGTGCTTACATTACCCAATAGCTTTGGCTGTAAACACACACTTCCTCCCTCATTCAAACAGACATGCGTGCAGCACTGGGAGATTATAAATTGGGTCAAACCTTTTTTTTTTTACCCAAAATATGCTTTTACTATATTGATAATATTTGACAAGTGCGTATAAATGAATAACTGCTTTAATATGTAAATATTCATTTTCCAAATAACACAGTAGCTAAAAGCTGTTAATGTAATTGACCACGTTGGCGGTATTCCAAGCTGAAGTCTATGACAATTAACAAATAAGACCTACAGTATAATTTCCACTGTGGCAAAATTGACCACAATTATAAATGGCCCTAGCCTGCTGCAGAAGGTATTCTTGCTCTTTGAATCGTAAAGTAACTTTCAGTTTGTGTTTTTAGGGGAGGTACTGGAGAACAGTTAATCTTTATAAGGCACTGCAAAAATTGGCATTTGATCATTTTCACCCTTTACTACCCTTAACCCTTAGCTCTGCTGCCCTCTGAAGGCAAAAGGATGTAACTGACATTTCCTTCATAACCAACAAAAGCCCGAAAGCTGCACTGCAATATTCCTGACAAAAATAGAAAGCTTTATACTCTGCATATAACAGGCTGTCTTTTATATCAAAGCAAACGATAGCTAACAAACTTGTCCCCTATTGACCTTCAGTACTGCGGTGCGGCGCGCGTGCCTTTAGCATTATGGATTTGTTGTTTCTTTGACCGTTTTCACTCAGACTGAATTAATCAAGTGAAAGACTGAGGGATATTTACAGTGAGGTGATGAAAGAGAGCTGGTTGTATCTGCTCAAAAGGAAGGCACAGACCTAACCGTCTGTATAAGTGACTCTGCCCCCCTACTCCCCCTGCCAGCAGCAGGTTCAGACCTAACCGTCTGTATAAGTGACTCTGCCCCCCTCTCCCCCTGCCAGCAGCAGGTTCAGACCTAACCGTCTGTATAAGTGACTCTGCCCCCCTCCTCCCCCTGCCAGCAGCAGGTTCACACCTAACCGTCTGTATAAGTGACTCTGCCCCCCTCCTCCCCCTGCCAGCAGCATGCGTCACACTTACGCTCCATCTCCGTAGACCCGGAGAGCGTTGACACAGTTCTTGTTCCAGCCACGGCCCTGCAGGAAGGGGCAATCATCACAGAACTCCATGCACTGGCCAGTGAAGTTACAGCCTTCAAACAGCTCGATTCTGTAGTGCTCACCGTGCTGAGGAAAAAGAATCAGATCGTTTACAACCAAATCCCCTGCCCTGGTAGCAGAGTCTCCTCACTGATCACGTCTTATAAAATCAAGATTGTAAAGCTGAGCTGTGAATCCCTGCCCTGGTAGCAGAGTCTCCTCACTGATCACGTCTTATAAAGTCAAGATTGTAAAACTGAGCTGTAAATCTCTGCCTTTGTAGCAGAGTCTCTTCACTTACCATCCTGACTGGCCGGCAGGACCCCATGTGATCGTTGTGGGCATTCCAGCGGTGGAACTCGGGGTACTCCCCGCGCTCCAGGATGTACTGCTGCCCTCGGAAGTCGGGGTGATCGAAGCAGATCCAGGCTCCGGTCTCCACACGGATAGAGTTCACACGGTTCATGAAGCCCCGGTCCTGGAAGTTGTCAGAGTCGCCATAGACCTCCAACTTCCGCCCGGTAAAACATTTACCCTCATAAAACACAATCTAGAGAGGGCACAAGAACACGGCAGCAATGAGCAGAGACCACCTAGTCTTTGTTCCGACCCTCGTCTAAATTGTTTAATTGGACCACTTAACCTTCCATCCAGACCCTGAAGTAGTTATTTATATAATTGTATCTGTTAAACCAGGACTGTGATTGGACCCCCTGACCTTGTCTTTAGAGTCCCATAACTGTTAAATCATCTGTCTATAAAAAGCTCTGGATGACCAGTTTTGGCTGCTCTCTGCACACACAGGGCCCCAGCAGTCCTCAGAAACCCCAAAGTGAATGCAGTGGATTTGGTTTCAGGAGCTCCCTGCACACACAGGGCCCCAGCAGTCCTCAGAAACCCCACAGTGAATGCAGTGGATTTGGTTTCAGGAGCTCCCTGCACACACAGGGCCCCAGCAGTCCTCAGAAACCCCACAGTGAATGCATTGCCAAAGGTTTTTGGAAGTTTGAATACATGACTGGACTATGGAGTAAAGCTATATTTGGCTTGGAATGCCCAATTATTAATTTTATTCCGGTTCACTTTTATCCTGGCAACTCGGGAAACGGAGGCTGAAACACGCGTCCTCCGAAACGTGTTCCTGCCGATCCGTCATTTTTCGCACTGCTGCTCCACAGCGAAGCCACCAGACCTATAGTGCTGGAGGACAACACACATCTGAATGGCTCCACTGCAGACCTGCAGGCGCCCTATCGGCCACAGGGGTCGCTGGTGCGCGGTGAACCGTGGATTCCTCTGCCAACCTAATCCCTCCCTACCCGGGCAGCGCGCGGCCAATTGTGCGCCGCCCCCTAGGAACCCCCGGTTACGGTCGGCAATGACATAGCCTGGATTCGAACCTGCGATCTCTAGGCTATAGGGCGCATCCTGCACTCCACCAGCTTCCACTTTCTATGCAGAAGTGGTGCATTTCTATTCTAACATATCCAGGAACATTCTCTAAACAATGACATTAACATTGTTCTGTAATTGGCTTTGTACACTAGATAGCATCTAGTTATTCCTATTATTCTCGTTGCTAAAAATACCTCCTACTGTAACTATAGCTTTACTCCATAGTCCAGTCACGTATTAAAACTTCTCAGAGCTCCCATAGACTGTCATTCAATTCCAGAAACTGCTTCATTCCCAATGCTTTCAGTCTGAACAGCAAAGTCAACATATACACACACACACACACACATATATATATATATATATACATACTGTATATATATAATTAAAAGAAGCCAGTGCCCACTCCAGCTAAACAAATGGTTTGCACATTGAACAGTACAGCATACAGAAACAACGTAATTTCCATAATGGCTTTAGATTATTATTTTTTTTTTTTTAATATATTCAAGCCACATATTTACGATATTGTTACAATACCTGAAGTAGAATTGAGTGCATATACAATTCTCAAACAAGCAGTTAACAGCAGCGCAGAGAAGTTATATATAAGTGTGTGCTGACACTGAGTGATTTATTTCACATATTATTTGTTCAGAGGGAAGGTATAGAAATCATGCATGCTGATTGAGCTAAACCCAGCTACTTACCTTTCCAGAGTACTGAGACATGATGTTACTGGATCCAGTCCAAACCAACCCAGAAGTGAGAAAGTGTGACAGTGAAAAAGCTGGACACCCCAATATATATGGCAGAGGAAGCAGGCAGTGGGATCGCGAGGTTAATCCAACAATGAGGCCACAATGGAGGGTTTAAGGGTTTTGCTTCATTGGCAGATTCCCTTCCATTTGGCACCGCTGATTCTGGAGTTTGGATTCAGTGCAGACGACCTGACAAAAGATTTGCTTGGAAGGGATTTTGTGGGCTGGTTTTGCATATGCTGGGCTTTTTGATGTACAGTATATCATGTTGGCAGACGTGTGCTGCACGCCTCATTTATTAAAGTGTGCCGTGGCAATAGTGACTCGAAGTGGCTGGAGCTATTACACACACTATAAACTTCCCATAGGGAAGAGTTTCTGTTATTCATTCGTTCAGAACATTTCAACAGCCACTTGCACCAATACCCGTGTCCCAATCTTTGTTGGCCGGATATCAATGTACAGTTTCATATTTAATATCTCAATGCAGATGAAAATGATGTAAACATGCGAATCCCATATTACTTGACTGAGATCTCAATTACATATACCATTAACACATACTTTATCACTAGGGACAGAATATTATGTTGTTTTACAAAATATGCTATACTGAGAAACTACAATATGCATGGCTAACACAGGATTTGTTTTAGTACCATATTAACCACTTATCATTTCCTATATTACTTGTTTATGAAGTTTCCAGTATGACTGGGCTGTTTTACCCTGATAAAAGGGACCGCAATCTGATTTTCTTTATGCTGGGTTCTACATCTTGATTGGCTGTTTTTCAGGTCCTGATCACACCCAATCAGAGCTTTCCATGGACCAGTACTTTTTACAGTTCTGCTATTTTTTTCATCACTGGGATTCCAATGCACTTCTTTGAATCATAAAATAAGAGTTTTCTTCTAAGATGAAAATCCCTGCTAAATTGTTTTCTAACTGTATCTGTATGTGATTAGCAGGCAGGTATTTAAACAGAACACAAATGCTTGTACAGAGCTGTCTGTGTGAAGCTGAGGTGTAAGGACCAAAGACCTGTGTGGTCCAAAGAAAAGGTGCTGTGTGAACCTTTGTGTTATTGAATTTGTAAAACTGTGTGAAATAGTGTTTTTGCAACCGGTAAACGGCTTAGCCGTCTGGTTTATAGTTTAGGTATTGTGAAGAAAAGTAAAGTTAGCACTCCACCTGGGAGTTAGGGTTTTGTTTTAGTTTTCTTTTATTTCTGTAAATAATAAAAGTGCACAAAGTGCTTTAAAAAGTACTGTTGTGTGTCTGGTCTGCTAATCAGAAGAGCCTGTGTTACACTCTGCACAATAACACTGTAATGACGTGTAAGGACACATCACGTAACTACCATGTCAATTCACTGAATGGGAATCATTCTCCTGTAATACCGTTTCAGAATCATGTGCCATCGCTTCAGAGAAAGACCATTTGTGCTGAGGTTAACTCTGAAAAGCATTCAGTCTGGCTTGCAGCAAACAATGTAATTCTAAGACATACAGCGCAATGCAAACCATAGAGAAAGAAAAAAACACAAACAAATACAGACGCCCAGGGCTACTGATGTAAATAATAGTGTAACAATATGCTGCTTTAATGCGTACAGTCAGAGAAGATTTTAAACAACATTCCACTACACAGGAAATGAATGTAAGTCGGCAAATTTATTGGACATAATTATATAAGAAATACAATATACAAATTGAATAATAATAATAATAATAATAATAATAATAATAATAATAATAATAATAATAATAATAATAATAATAAAAGCATAAACTCTGAAAGTGGAAGAGGTCAGAGCAGAGAGGAACATCATTTAGGAAGTGAAGCTCTGACCAACTAGATCTTTCTCTCTGCTGCATTTTTTAGAAACAAAGAAGAAAAACTAGGAAAGCCTAGTTTATCTGGAGGAAACCAGGCCTCTTTTTCAGCCTGTTCCAGTAGAGGGCTCTCCCAGCGTCCGTGGCATCGAGCAAGCTCTACATGAGCGAGCACGAGGACCTCCCCTGTGGGGCTCCTCCCTCAAACCTCTCTGCCTCCAGAATGATCCTCTTGAAAACCTCCACCGCCGTCTGGAAAACAGCAACAGGAGTCAGTCTAATACAAGCCATGGGAGTGCCTTGGGTTAGTGCATGAGTGTAAGGTGTGCACTAGGGTTGGCCGTCTCCGGCTTTGCTAGCTCCAGCTCCAGGCTGGCTCCAGCAGCCCCCGCTCCACACTGCTGCTCCAGCTCCAGGCTGGCTCCAGCAGCCCCCGCTCCACACTGCTGCTCCAGCTCCAGGCTGGCTCCAGCAGCCCCCGCTCCACACTGCTGCTCCAGCTCCAGGCTGGCTCCAGCAGCCCCCGCTCCACACTGCTGCTCCAGCTCCAGGCTGGCTCCAGCAGCCCCCGCTCCACACTGTTGCTCCAGCTCCAGGCTGGCTCCAGCAGCCCCCGCTCCACACTGCTGCTCCAGCTCCAGGCTGGCTCCAGCAGCCCCTGCTCCACACTGCTGCTCCAGCTCCAGGCTGGCTCCAGCAGCCCCCGCTCCACACTGCTGCTCCAGCTCCAGGCTGGCTCCAGCAGCCCCAGCTCCACACTGCTGCTCCAGCTCCAGGCTGGCTCCAGCAGCCCCCGCTCCACACTGCTGCTCCAGCTCCAGGCTGGCTCCAGCAGCCCCCGCTCCACACTGCTGCTCCAGCTCCAGGCTGGCTCCAGCAGCCCCAGCTCCACACTGCTGCTCCAGCTCCAGGCTGGCTCCAGCAGCCCCCGCTCCACACTGCTGCTCCAGCTCCAGCGACTTTGAGCTGGCTCCGGCTCAGGCTCCAGAGCCACTAAAACCTCTAATCAGTGATTATGTATGTTCTTGACTATCATAGTAACATCCTATTTAAGTTTTATTTGAATTCAGGTTCAATCTGTTTTTTAAAGACAAGAATGTGAAATCCGGTTTTAAGATTTTATTTTTTATTCCTTTAACAGACACATTTCTATGAATCTATTCTAGACTGTATTCCCCTTGTATATTAGGGGCCGTCCAAAATGATCAGTCACAGAAGCGTACAGCGCTTGGACAATTGTGCGCCGCCCCCTAGGAGCTCCCGTCCACGGTCGACGGTGGAAAAGCCTGGACTCAAACCGGCGACGTCCAGGCTATAGGGTGCATCCTGCACTCCACGCGGAGTGCCTTTACCGGATGCGCCACTCGGGAGCCTGCAGTGTACTCTTTTTGATCAATAAATGATGACATTTTTATATAGCTTGAAGTATTGATTGGATTTGGATCCATTTTTTTAGAATTAAACAGCTAGGTACGAACTAGGTAGTGTCAGTCAGTAACTCCTTTCTACATAAGCAGAGAGGTGAGGATGATTCTTATCAATGCTACTGTTGCGTCCCATGGAATGGATACGCCCCCTACAGGATTAAGCAGAAGATGCACTTTGGTTCAGAGTAAAACCTGAACCTGCAACACAAACTGTTTCATGCAACCCAGAAACAGGATGAAGTGGGAAAGATTCAATATGTAGAATTGACTGCACTTCCACAGGCAGACCGTCATATACATTTTACTGCTAACAGCAGGTGTGTGGTTCAGATGGGTTTGTTATAGTTTTAGACAGCTACCTGGCATCTCTTGATAGGCAGTGGTTCACAGTGTCCTCACACAAACAGATACAATTACCTTTTCAACCCTGTCTACTGCTCTCCAGCACTGTCTCCCTGAGACGAGGAAGAAGAGTTAAACACCCTGTCTACTGCTCTCCAGCACTGTGTCCCTGAGACGAGGAAGCAGAGTTAAACACCCTGTCTACTGCTCTCCAGCACTGTGTCCCTGACACGAGGAAGCAGAGTTAAACACCCTGTCTACTGCTCTCCAGCACTGTCTCCCTGAGACGGGGAAGCAGAGTTAAACACCCTGTCTACTGCTCTCCAGCACTGTGTCCCTGAGACGAGGAAGCAGAGTTAAACACCCTGTCTACTGCTCTCCAGCACTGTGTCCCTGAGACGAGGAAGCAGAGTTAAACACCCTGTCTACTGCTCTCCAGCACTGTGTCCCTGAGACGAGGAAGCAGAGTTAAACACCCTGTCTACTGCTCTCCAGCACTGTCTCCCTGAGACGAGGAAGAAGAGTTAAACACCCTGTCTACTGCTCTCCAGCACTGTCTCCCTGAGACGAGGAAGAAGAGTTAAACACCCTGTCTACTGCTCTCCAGCACTGTGTCCCTGAGACGAGGAAGCAGAGTTAAACACCCTGTCTACTGCTCTCCAGCACTGTCTCCCTGAGACGAGGAAGAAGAGTTAAACACCCTGTCTACTGCTCTCCAGCACTGTCTCCCTGAGACGAGGAAGCAGAGTTAAACACCCTGTCTACTGCTCTCCAGCACTGTCTCCCTGAGACGAGGAAGAAGAGTTAAACACCCTGTCTACTGCTCTCCAGCACTGTCTCCCTGAGACGAGGAAGCAGAGTTAAACACCCTGTCTACTGCTCTCCAGCACTGTCTCCCTGAGACGAGGGAAGCAGAGTTAAACACCCTGTCTACTGCTCTCCAGCACTGTCTCCCTGAGACGAGGAAGCAGAGTTAAACACCCTGTCTACTGCTCTCCAGCACTGTCTCCCTGAGACGAGGAAGCAGAGTTAAACACCCTGTCTACTGCACTCCAGCACTGTCTCCCTGAGACGAGGAAGCAGAGTTAAACACCCTGTCTACTGCTCTCCAGCACTGTGTCCCTGAGACGAGGAAGCAGAGTTAAACACCCTGTCTACTGCTCTCCAGCACTGTCTCCCTGAGACGAGGGAAGCACAGTTAAACACCCTGTCTACCGCTCTCCAGCACTGTCTCCCTGAGACGGGGAAGCAGAGTTAAACACCCTGTCTACTGCTCTCCAGCACTGTCTCCCTGAGACGAGGAAGCAGAGTTAAACACCCTGTCTACTGCTCTCCAGCACTGTGTCCCTGAGACGAGGGAAGCAGAGTTAAACACCCTGTCTACTGCTCTCCAGCACTGTGTCCCTGAGACGAGGAAGAAGAGTTAAACACCCTGTCTACTGCTCTCCAGCACTGTGTCCCTGAGACGAGGAAGCAGAGTTAAACACCCTGTCTACTGCTCTCCAGCACTGTCTCCCTGAGACGAGGAAGCAGAGTTAAACACCCTGTCTACTGCTCTCCAGCACTGTCTCCCTGAGACGAGGAAGCAGAGTTAAACACCCTGTCTACTGCTCTCCAGCACTGTCTCCCTGAGACGAGGAAGCAGAGTTAAACACCCTGTCTACTGCACTCCAGCACTGTCTCCCTGAGACGAGGAAGCAGAGTTAAACACCCTGTCTACTGCTCTCCAGCACTGTCTCCCTGAGACGAGGAAGCAGAGTTAAACACCCTGTCTACTGCTCTCCAGCACTGTGTCCCTGAGACGAGGAAGAAGAGTTAAACACCCTGTCTACTGCTCTCCAGCACTGTGTCCCTGAGACGAGGAAGCAGAGTTAAACACCCTGTCTACTGCTCTCCAGCACTGTGTCCCTGAGACGAGGAAGAAGAGTTAAACACCCTGTCTACTGCACTCCAGCACTGTCTCCCTGAGATGAGGAAGCAGAGTTAAACACCCTGTCTACTGCTCTCCAGCACTGTGTCCCTGAGACAAGGAAGCAGAGTTAAACACCCTGTCTACTGCTCTCCAGCACTGTGTCCCTGAGACGAGGAAGAAGAGTTAAACACCCTGTCTACTGCTCTCCAGCACTGTCTCCCTGAGACGAGGAAGCAGAGTTAAACACCCTGTCTACTGCTCTCCAGCACTGTCTCCCTGAGACGGGGAAGCAGAGTTAAACACCATGTCTACTGCTCTCCAGCACTGTCTCCCTGAGACGGGGAAGCAGAGTTAAACACCATGTCTACTGCTCTCCAGCACTGTCTCCCTGAGACGAGGAAGCAGAGTTAAACACCCTGTCTACTGCTCTCCAGCACTGTCTCCCTGAGACGAGGAAGCAGAGTTAAACACCCTGTCTACTGCTCTCCAGCACTGTCTCCCTGAGACGAGGAAGTAGAGTTAAACACCCTGTCTACTGCTCTCCAGCACTGTCTCCCTGAGACGAGGAAGCAGAGTTAAACACCCTGTCTACTGCTCTCCAGCACTGTCTCCCTGAGACGAGGAAGCAGAGTTAAACACCCTGTCTACTGCTCTCCAGCACTGTGTCCCTGAGACGAGGAAGCAGAGTTAAACACCCTGTCTACTGCTCTCCAGCACTGTCTCCCTGAGACGAGGAAGCAGAGTTAAACACCCTGTCTACTGCTCTCCAGCACTGTCTCCCTGAGACGAGGAAGAAGAGTTAAACACCCTGTCTACTGCTCTCCAGCACTGTGTCCCTGAGACGAGGAAGCAGAGTTAAACACCCTGTCTACTGCTCTCCAGCACTGTGTCCCTGAGACGAGGAAGCAGAGTTAAACACCCTGTCTACTGCTCTCCAGCACTGTCTCCCTGAGACGAGGAAGAAGAGTTAAACACCCTGTCTACTGCTCTCCAGCACTGTCTCCCTGAGACGAGGAAGCAGAGTTAAACACCCTGTCTACTGCTCTCCAGCACTGTCTCCCTGAGACGAGGAAGCAGAGTTAAACACCCTGTCTACTGCTCTCCAGCACTGTCTCCCTGAGACGAGGAAGCAGAGTTAAACACCCTGTCTACTGCTCTCCAGCACTGTCTCCCTGAGACGAGGAAGCAGAGTTAAACACCCTGTCTACTGCTCTCCAGCACTGTCTCCCTGAGACGAGGAAGAAGAGTTAAACACCCTGTCTACTGCTCTCCAGCACTGTCTCCCTGAGACGAGGAAGCAGAGTTAAACACCCTGTCTACTGCTCTCCAGCACTGTCTCCCTGAGACGAGGAAGCAGAGTTAAACACACTGTCTACTGCTCTCCAGCACTGTCTCCCTGAGACGAGGGAGTAATTTGTATAATGCAGTCACTGACACACTGTCAAAGCCTCATATATCAGATACCATTTGAGGTCCTACCTTCATAATCTGAAGTTATATCTAATCCAATAGCCAGATGTGTTGGTGGCCAGAGTATTGACCTCTAACCTTACATGGCTGCTATATTGAGGTCAAATGACTTTTTAGTTTTCTGCTGAATAGACAATTTTGATAAACACTAAAAATAAAAATGGAATGCATCATGCAAGCTTAAGTTGTGCCTTTAATAATGTGTTAATTATCGCTGCCTTCTCTTGCCGGGACCCCCTTGATTTATTTCACATGGGTTGTATCCTGGTTAAATAAATACATCTGAATGAATGAATGACTGGGAAGTGCTACTGATAGGATACCTGATTCTCTTTAGCAGATGATTCCATAAAGGCTGCACTCCAGGACTCTGCCAAAGCTTTCCCTTCTTCACAAGTGATTACCCTGAAAAACACAGGACACAACAGACAGAGCTACAGAGGGTTAGAAATGTATAAATAAAACCACCAGGCTATAAGAGAGACATGTCCCAACAGTGTGTCTCACTGCCCAGCATCTGTATCTGTACTGTCCCAGTCCAGTGATCTGTATCTGTACTGACCCACTCTACTGATCTGTATCTGTACTGATCTGTATCTGTACTGACCCACTCTACTGATCTGTATCTGTACTGACCCACTCTACTGATCTGTATCTGTACTGATCTGTATCTGTACTGTCCTACTCTACTGATCTGTATCTGTACTGATCTGTATCTGTACTGACCCACTCTACTGATCTGTATCTGTACTGTCCCACTCTACTGATCTGTATCTGTACTGTCGCACTCTACTGATCTGTATCTGTACTGTCCCACTCTACTGATCTGTATCTGTACTGATCTGTATCTGTACTGTCCCACTCTACTGATCTGTATCTGTACTGTCCCACTCTGCTGATCTGTATCTGTACTGATCTGTATCTGTACTGTCCCACTCTACTGATCTGTATCTGTACTGATCTGTATCTGTACTGACCCACTCTACTGATCTGTAGCTGTACTGATCTGTATCTGTACTGTCCCACTCTACTGATCTGTATCTGTACTGATCTGTATCTGTACTGTCCCACTCTACTGATCTGTATCTGTACTGATCTGTATCTGTACTGTCCCACTCTACTGATCTGTATCTGTACTGATCTGTATCTGTACTGTCCCACTCTACTGATCTGTATCTGTACTGTCCCACTCTGCTGATCTGTATCTGTACTGATCTGTATCTGTACTGTCCCACTCTACTGATCTGTATCTGTACTGATCTGTATCTGTACTGATCTGTATCTGTACTGTCCCACTCTACTGATCTGTATCTGTACTGTCCTACTCTACTGATCTGTATCTGTACTGATCTGTATCTGTACTGTCCCACTCTACTGATCTGTATCTGTACTGTCCCACTCTACTGATCTGTATCTGTACTGATCTGTATCTGTACTGTCCCACTCTACTGATCTGTATCTGTACTGTCCCACTCTACTGATCTGTATCTGTACTGATCTGTATCTGTACTGTCCCACTCTACTGATCTGTATCTGTACTGATCTGTATCTGTACTGATCTGTATCTGTACTGACCCACTCTACTGATCTGTATCTGTACTGACCCACTCTACTGATCTGTATCTGTACTGATCTGTATCTGTACTGTCCCACTCTACTGATCTGTATCTGTACTGTCCCACTCTACTGATCTGTATCTGTACTGTCCCACTCTACTGATCTGTATCTGTACTGTCCCACTCTACTGATCTGTATCTGTACTGTCCCACTCTACTGATCTGTATCTATACTGATCTGTATCTGTACTGATCTGTATCTGTACTGTCCCACTCTACTGATCTGTATCTGTACTGTCCCACTCTACTGATCTGTATCTGTACTGTCCTACTCTACTGATCTGTATCTGTACTGATCTGTATCTGTACTGTCCCACTCTACTGATCTGTATCTGTACTGTCCCACTCTACTGATCTGTATCTGTACTGATCTGTATCTGTACTGATCTGTATCTGTACTGACCCACTCTACTGATCTGTATCTGTACTGATCTGTATCTGTACTGACCCACTCTACTGATCTGTATCTGTACTGTCCCACTCTACTGATCTGTATCTGTACTGATCTGTATCTGTACTGTCCCACTCTACTGATCTGTATCTGTACTGATCTGTATCTGTACTGACCCACTCTACTGATCTGTATCTGTACTGTCCCACTCTACTGATCTGTATCTGTACTGATCTGTATCTGTACTGTCCCACTCTACTGATCTGTATCTGTACTGTCCCACTCTACTGATCTGTATCTGTACTGTCCCACTCTACTGATCTGTATCTGTACTGATCTGTATCTGTACTGACCCACTCTACTGATCTGTATCTGTACTGATCTGTATCTGTACTGACCCACTCTACTGATCTGTATCTGTACTGTCCCACTCTACTGATCTGTATCTGTACTGATCTGTATCTGTACTGTCCCACTCTACTGATCTGTATCTGTACTGTCCCACTCTACTGATCTGTATCTATACTGATCTGTATCTGTACTGATCTGTATCTGTACTGTCCCACTCTACTGATCTGTATCTGTACTGTCCCACTCTACTGATCTGTATCTGTACTGTCCTACTCTACTGATCTGTATCTGTACTGATCTGTATCTGTACTGATCTGTATCTGTACTGACCCACTCTACTGATCTGTATCTATACTGATCTGTATCTGTACTGATCTGTATCTGTACTGACCCACTCTACTGATCTGTATCTGTACTGATCTGTATCTGTACTGACCCACTCTACTGATCTGTATCTGTACTGTCCCACTCTACTGATCTGTATCTGTACTGATCTGTATCTGTACTGTCCCACTCTACTGATCTGTATCTGTACTGTCCCACTCTACTGATCTGTATCTGTACTGATCTGTATCTGTACTGTCCCACTCTACTGATCTGTTTCTGTACTGATCTGTATCTGTACTGTCCCACTCTACTGATCTGTATCTGTACTGTCCCACTCTACTGATCTGTATCTGTACTGATCTGTATCTGTACTGTCCCACTCTACTGATCTGTATCTGTACTGTCCCACTCTACTGATCTGTATCTGTACTGATCTGTATCTGTACTGTCCCACTCTACTGATCTGTTTCTGTACTGATCTGTATCTGTACTGTCCCACTCTACTGATCTGTATCTGTACTGTCCCACTCTACTGATCTGTATCTGTACTGATCTGTATCTGTACTGTCGCACTCTACTGATCTGTATCTGTACTGACCCACTCTACTGATCTGTTTCTGTACTGATCTGTACTGTCTCACTCTACTGATCTGTATCTGTACTGTCCCACTCTACTGATCTCTATCTGTACTGATCTGTATCTGTACTGATCTGTATCTGTACTGTCCTACTCTACTGATCTGTATCTGTACTGATCTGTATCTGTACTGTCCCACTCTACTGATCTGTATCTGTACTGATCTGTATCTGTACTGTCCCACTCTACTGATCTGTATCTGTACTGATCTGTATCTGTACTGACCCACTCTACTGATCTGTATCTGTACTGATCTGTATCTGTACTGACCCACTCTACTGATCTGTATCTGTACTGATCCACTCTACTGATCTGTATCTGTACTGTCCCACTCTACTGATCTGTATCTGTACTGATCTGTATCTGTACTGATCTGTATCTGTACTGTCCTACTCTACTGATCTGTATCTGTACTGACCCACTCTACTGATCTGTATCTGTACTGATCTGTATCTGTACTGTCCCACTCTACTGATCTGTTTCTGTACTGATCTGTACTGTCCCACTCTACTGATCTGTATCTGTACTGTCCCACTCTACTGATCTGTATCTGTACTGATCTGTATCTGTACTGACCCACTCTACTGATCTGTATCTGTACTGTCCCACTCTACTGATCTGTATCTGTACTGATCTGTATCTGTACTGACCCACTCTACTGATCTGTATCTGTACTGTCCCACTCTACTGATCTGTTTCTGTACTGATCTGTATCTGTACTGTCCCACTCTACTGATCTGTATCTGTACTGACCCACTCTACTGATCTGTATCTGTACTGATCTGTATCTGTACTGTCCCACTCTACTGATCTGTATCTGTACTGTCCCACTCTACTGATCTGTATCTATACTGATCTGTATCTGTACTGATCTGTATCTGTACTGTCCTACTCTACTGATCTGTATCTGTACTGATCTGTATCTGTACTGACCCACTCTACTGATCTGTTTCTGTACTGATCTGTATCTGTACTGACCCACTCTACTGATCTGTATCTGTACTGATCTGTATCTGTACTGACCCACTCTACTGATCTGTATCTGTACTGTCCCACTCTACTGATCTGTATCTGTACTGTCCCACTCTACTGATCTGTATCTGTACTGATCTGTATCTGTACTGACCCACTCTACTGATCTGTATCTGTACTGATCTGTATCTGTACTGACCCACTCTACTGATCTGTATCTGTACTGTCCCACTCTACTGATCTGTATCTGTACTGACCCACTCTACTGATCTGTATCTGTACTGTCCCACTCTACTGATCTGTATCTGTACTGTCCCACTCTACTGATCTGTATCTGTACTGTCCCACTCTACTGATCTGTATCTGTTCTGACCCACTCTACTGATCTGTATCTGTACTGACCCACTCTACTGATCTGTATCTGTACTGATCTGTATCTGTACTGTCCCACTCTACTGATCTGTATCTGTACTGATCTGTATCTGTACTGTCCTACTCTACTGATCTGTATCTGTACTGTCCCACTCTACTGATCCGTATCTGTACTGTCCCACTCTACTGATCTGTATCTGTACTGATCTGTATCTGTACTGTCCCACTCTACTGATCTGTATCTGTACTGATCTGTATCTGTACTGTCCCACTCTACTGATCTGTATCTGTACTGATCTGTATCTGTACTGTCCCACTCTACTGATCTGTATCTGTACTGATCTGTATCTGTACTGACCCACTGTACTGATCTGTATCTGTACTGTCCCACTCTACTGATCTGTATCTGTACTGATCTGTATCTGTACTGTCCCACTCTACTGATCTGTATCTGTACTGATCTGTATCTGTACTGTCCCACTCTACTGATCTGTATCTGTACTGATCTGTATCTGTACTGTCCCACTCTACTGATCTGTATCTGTACTGATCTGTATCTGTACTGTCCCACTCTACTGATCTGTATCTGTACTGATCTGTATCTGTACTGTCCCACTCTACTGATCTGTATCTGTACTGATCTGTATCTGTACTGTCCCACTCTACTGATCTGTATCTGTACTGTCCCACTCTACTGATCTGTATCTGTACTGATCTGTATCTGTACTGACCCACTGTACTGATCTGTATCTGTACTGTCCCACTCTACTGATCTGTATCTGTACTGATCTGTATCTGTACTGTCCCACTCTACTGATCTGTATCTGTACTGATCTGTATCTGTACTGTCCCACTCTACTGATCTGTATCTGTACTGATCTGTATCTGTACTGACCCACTCTACTGATCTGTATCTGTACTGATCTGTATCTGTACTGTCCCACTCTACTGATCTGTATCTGTACTGATCTGTATCTGTACTGACCCACTCTACTGATCTGTATCTGTACTGTCCCACTCTACTGATCTGTATCTGTACTGATCTGTATCTGTACTGATCTGTATCTGTACTGTCCCACTCTACTGATCTGTATCTGTACTGTCCCACTCTACTGATCTGTATCTGTACTGATCTGTATCTGTACTGTCCCACTCTACTGATCTGTATCTGTACTGATCTGTATCTGTACTGATCTGTATCTGTACTGTCCTACTCTACTGATCTGTATCTGTACTGATCTGTATCTGTACTGTCCCACTCTACTGATCTGTATCTGTACTGTCCCACTCTACTGATCTGTATCTGTACTGATCTGTATCTGTACTGATCTGTATCTGTACTGTCCTACTCTACTGATCTGTATCTGTACTGATCTGTATCTGTACTGTCCCACTCTACTGATCTGTATCTGTACTGTCCCACTCTACTGATCTGTATCTGTACTGTCCCACTCTACTGATCTGTATCTGTACTGATCTGTATCTGTACTGTCCCACTCTACTGATCTGTATCTGTACTGATCTGTATCTGTACTGTCCCACTCTACTGATCTGTATCTGTACTGATCTGTATCTGTACTGTCCTACTCTACTGATCTGTATCTGTACTGATCTGTATCTGTACTGTCCCACTCTACTGATCTGTATCTGTACTGATCTGTATCTGTACTGTCCCACTCTACTGATCTGTATCTGTACTGACCCACTCTACTGATCTGTATCTGTACTGTCCCACTCTACTGATCTGTATCTGTACTGATCTGTATCTGTACTGTCCCACTCTACTGATCTGTATCTGTACTGATCTGTATCTGTACTGTCCCACTCTACTGATCTGTATCTGTACTGATCTGTATCTGTACTGTCCCACTCTACTGATCTGTATCTGTACTGATCTGTATCTGTACTGTCCCACTCTACTGATCTGTATCTGTACTGACCCACTCTACTGATCTGTATCTGTACTGTCCCACTCTACTGATCTGTATCTGTACTGATCTGTATCTGTACTGATCTGTATCTGTACTGTCCCACTCTACTGATCTGTATCTGTACTGTCCCACTCTACTGATCTGTATCTGTACTGATCTGTATCTGTACTGATCTGTATCTGTACTGTCCCACTCTACTGATCTGTATCTGTACTGTCCTACTCTACTGATCTGTATCTGTACTGTCCCACTCTACTGATCTGTATCTGTACTGATCTGTATCTGTACTGATCTGTATCTGTACTGTCCCACTCTACTGATCTGTATCTGTACTGTCCCACTCTACTGATCTGTATCTGTACTGTCCTGCTCTACTGATCTGTATCTGTACTGATCTGTATCTGTACTGACCCACTCTACTGATCTGTATCTGTACTGTCCCACTCTACTGATCTGTATCTGTACTGATCTGTATCTGTACTGATCTGTATCTGTACTGTCCCACTCTACTGATCTGTATCTGTACTGTCCCACTCTACTGATCTGTATCTGTACTGTCCTACTCTACTGATCTGTATCTGTACTGATCTGTATCTGTACTGACCCACTCTACTGATCTGTATCTGTACTGTCCCACTCTACTGATCTGTATCTGTACTGATCTGTATCTGTACTGACCCACTCTACTGGCATGGTTCCTAAGGGAGGCGTGGTTTCAAGGCTATGGCTATCAGAACGTGCCTGTGGGAGGTATGGTTCCTCAGGGAGGCGTGGTTTCATGTCTTTAGCTATCAGAACATGCCTGTGGGAGGCATGGTTCCATGGGTAGGCATGGTTCTATGGAACACCGGGATTTAAATGTAGAACACAGCACCACCAGCTGGACAAATGTTGTAACTGCTGACATTCATTTTGACTGGACAACCTCAAACAGTGTTAGTTCAAAAAGCAATCTGTAGAATAACAGAACACCATACCTTTCCATATGAAGGTCTTTCTTATTTCCAACCAACATAATGGGCACCCTAAACAAGGCAGAGAAAGACACTTTAAAACCATACATTTCTTGCTTTGTTTCATGATTTGTGAGTCGATTTAAATGTTTAAATACTTACTGAACTTTTC
This sequence comes from Acipenser ruthenus, assembly GCF_902713425.1. Lineage (NCBI taxonomy): Eukaryota > Metazoa > Chordata > Actinopteri > Acipenseriformes > Acipenseridae > Acipenser > Acipenser ruthenus. The sequence continues at coordinate 105,654,667 of NC_081192.1, read as the reverse complement.
CCACCATATCCAACAATTTTTCGTGGATAACTTTAACTACTTCAAAACTGGAATAACAAAAAAAATAGAAACAGTTTAAAATCAGGTCGCTTATTTCTGGAAGTGCATTTCTGCTGTGTACCTACAGTATTAAAAAAAACAAAGTAGGTTCATTTTTAAGCCTCCATGTTACATGGGTTCTTTGTGGACCCAAAAGCTTGTGTACCATTGTTTTGCTGTTTTGGAAACACTACATGCTTTGGTCTTTGGGCACTTTGGGGCTTGGGACTTGGTTTTTGGAGAAAAGGTTTCAGGCCACTCCATGGCACACCAGGGGAGACTTGGGGTTTGATACAGCAAAGTTGCCTCAAACTAGGTCTCCTGGAACCAGATTTCAAGCCACTGTTCCTGAAAAAGGGGCTTTGTGTTCCCTAAGATTAATACGGCTGCTTGTGAAAAACTGCCTTCATTATAAAAAGCTTCACCAGACACATCAGATCGAGATTTCACCTGCTGTCACCATCCCAGCTTCCAATCAATCACTATCATTGTGATGAAAAACAACCAGGAGCAGCGCCTGAAACCCTTTCCAGAGGGGTGTGTTAGAAACACAAGGGTACTGTGATCAATCACTATCAATGTGATGAAAAACAACCAGGAGCAGCGCCTGAAACCCTTTCCAGAGGGGTGTGTTAGAAACACAAGGGTACTGTGATCAATCACTATGAATGTGATGAAAAACAACCAGGAGCAGCGCCTGAAACCCTTTCCAGAGGGGTGTGTTAGAAACACAAGGGTACTGTGATCAATCACTATCAATGTGATGAAAAACAACCAGGAGCAGCACCTGAAACCCTTTCCAGAGGGGTGTGTTAGAAACACAAGGGTACTGTGATCAATCACTATCAATGTGATGAAAAACAACCAGGAGCAGCGCCTGAAACCCTTTCCAGAGGGGTGTGTTAGAAACACAAGGGTACTGTGATCAATCACTATCAATGTGATGAAAAACAATCAAAAACTATCAAAGGGTAGTGTTAACTCTAGTGCCTGGCTGCTCCTGTGAATGTGGATTTCAATAAACTCACAGGTCGGAGGCTGATCTAACACACCTTCATGTTACTGTACAGGCAGGTCTTTGGTGCGTCTGTACAGTGTTAAAATCTGCATTCCTTACACAAGCTGCCTTTTATCACCACCGGGTCTGGATGCAAAACTCCACATAGAACGATACATACATACAGATACATAACTTCTATAAATGGACCAAGGTTTATAACGACACTCACAGAATCATGAAGACCACTCCACTCCCACCGGCCCTGTCCTTTGAAGGATCACTTAATTCCCTGTCAATTGTCGGTTCAAGCATTACAAAGTTTACATGCCAGTTAAAAACAAAAACTGCAGGGCTCCCGAGTGGCGCATCCAGTAAAAGCACTTGCGTAGAGTGCAGAATGCGCCCTATAGTCTGGACGTCATGAGTTCGAGTCCAGGCTATTCCTTTGCCGACCGAGGACGGGAGCTCCCAGGGGGCGACGCTCAATTGGCCGAGCGTCGCCCTGGGGGAGGGAGGCTTAGGTCGGCCAGGGTGTCCTCGGCTCACCGCGCACCAGCGACCCCTGTAGTCTGGCCGGGCGCCTGCGGGCTTGCCTGTAAGCTGCCCTGACAGCACACGCTTCGGAGGACTGTGTGTGTTCGTCTTCGCCCTCTCGAGTCAGCGCAGGGGTGGTAGCGGTGAGCTGAGCATAATAAAATAAATGGCGATTCTAAATTGGGAGAAAATAATAAAAATAATTGGCAACGACTAAATTTATTAAAAAAAACTGCAGCAGAGAAAAGATAATTGATAGGTGGGCCTCTGCAAAGTCCAGTCCAATATGGAGTGATCTATTCTTCCTCTGTATACAAGCACAGTGAGGTCATCTCAGTGAGGTCGCACATTGAGGTCAGCTCAGTGAGGTCAGCACAGTGAGGTCTGCACAGTGAGGTCAGCCCAGTGAGGTCAGCTCAGTGAGGTCAGCACAGTGAGGTCATCTCAGTGAGGTCAGCCCAGTGAGGTCAGCTCAGTGAGGTCAGCACAGTGAGGTCATCTCAGTGAGGTCAGCCCAGTGAGGTCAGCTCAGTGAGGTCAGCACAGTGAGGTCAGCACAGTGAGGTCAGCACAGTGAGGTCAGCACAGTAAGGTCAGCTCAGTGAGGTCAGCACAGTGAGGTCAGCACAGTGAGGTCAGCTCAGTGAGGTCAGCACAGTGAGGTCAGCACAGTGAGGTCAGCACAGTGAGGTCAGCACAGTAAGGTCAGCTCAGTGAGGTCAGCACAGTGAGGTCAGCACAGTAAGGTCAGCTCAGTGAGGTCTGCACAGTGAGGTCAGCTCAGTGAGGTCAGCTCAGTGAGGTCAGCACAGTGAGGTCAGCACAGTAAGGTCAGCTCAGTGAGGTCAGCACAGTGAGGTCAGCACAGTGAGGTCAGCACAGTGAGGTCAGCTCAGTGAGGTCAGCACAGTGAGGTCAGCTCAGTGAGGTCAGCACAGTAAGGTCAGCACAGTGAGGTCAGCACAGTGAGGTCAGCACAGTGAGGTCAGCTCAGTGAGGTCAGCACAGTGAGGTCAGCACAGTAAGGTCAGCACAGTAAGGTCAGCTCAGTGAGGTCAGCACAGTGAGGTCAGCACAGTGAGGTCAGCACAGTAAGGTCAGCTCAGTGAGGTCTGCACAGTGGGGTCAGCACAGTAAGGTCAGCTCAGTGAGGTCAGCACAGTGAGGTCAGCACAGTGAGGTCAGCACAGTGAGGACAGCTCAGTGAGGACAGCACAGTGAGGTCAGCACAGTAAGGTCAGCACAGTAAGGTCAGCTCAGTGAGGTCAGCACAGTAAGGTCAGCACAGTAAGGTCAGCTCAGTGAGGTCAGCACAGTGAGGTCAGCACAGTGAGGTCAGCACAGTGAGGACAGCTCAGTGAGGTCAGCACAGTGAGATCTAAACAGTGAGGTCAGCCCAGTGAGGTCAGCATTGTGAGGTCGGCACAGTGAGGTCAGCATTGTGAGGTCAGCACAGTGAGGTCAGCTCAGTGAGGTCAGCTCAGTGAGGTCTGAACAGTGAGGTCAGCCCAGTGAGGTCAGCCCAGTGGGGACAGCCCAGTGAGGACAGCTCAGTGAGGTCAGCACAGTGAGATCTAAACAGTGAGGTCAGCCCAGTGAGGTCAGCATTGTGAGGTCGGCACAGTGAGGTCAGCATTGTGAGGTCAGCACAGTGAGGTCAGCTCAGTGAGGTCTGCACAGTGAGGTCAGCACAGTGAGGTAGGCTCAGTGAGGTCGGCTCAGTGAGGTCAGCACATTGAGGTCAGCTCAGTGAGGTCTGCACAGTGAGGTCAGCTCAGTGAGGTCGACCCAGTGAGGTCGGCACAGTGAGGTCGGCCCAGTGAGGTCGGCCCAGTGAGGTCTGCCCAGTGAGGTCAGCCCAGTGAGGTCAGCACAGGGAGGTCAGCCCAGTGAGGTCAGCCCAGTGAGGTCAGCCCAATGAGGTCAGTCCAGTGAGGTCAGCACAGTGAGGTCAGCTCAGTGAGGTCAGCACAGTGAGGTCAGCCCAGTGAGGTCAGCACAGTAAGTATTCCCAGAGATTATAACACAGAAGGCTGGCCAGACTCCCCAGTGAAGACCTAAAGGGATAGGCAGGTCTAACACATACACACCATAAAAGCGTACATGATGAAATGATCAGATAGTCTCAAGATTCGATAACAAGGGAAGCAAAAGCAATAAGTCCCTACACTGCTGTGCAAGCATTGACACTGAAAGATGTTCCAGTCTTAACAGCCACGGTTTTGGGGTAAATGAAGTCATATTCAAGGTGTAATATTCCACCCAGTTATTCTGCAATGGGGCACCTGAATGTACCTCTTTCCATTAAATCAGTAGTGAGGGTGCTACAGAAGAGAGATGCAGCACTACGGACAGCTCCGACAGCGCCCATACATATACAGTACACACCTGTATTGTTCTTGAGAATATCTCCAAGGACTGCGGTTCCATCAGCATCACAGTCCTAGTACAAGTACAGCCATGCACACAGGCTTTGCCCTAAAAGGACATTGAGAGCTTAACATGTACCAACATGAAAGGTTATTAGGATGTTTACTGGCTGACTTAGTCTCAAGTAAAAAAACAAAAACTGTGTTCATTAAAGCTGTCTCCCTGGATGCCTATGACAGTGTGTTCGTCAGCCCAGGTGCTCACTGGCTTTCCTATGACAGTGTGTTTGTCTCAGCCCAGGTGCTCACTGGCTTTCCTATGACAGTGTATTCGTCTCAGCCCAGGCGCTCACTGGCTTTCCTATGACAGTGTGTTCGTCTCAGCCCAGGCGCTCACTGGCTTTCCTATGACAGTGTGTTCATCTCAACCCAGGCGCTCACTGGCTTTCCTATGACAGTGTGTTCGTCTCAGCCCAGGGGCTCACTGGCTTTCCTATGACAGTGTGTTCGTCTCAGCCCAGGGGCTCACTGGCTTTCCTATGACAGTGTGTTCGTCTCAGCCCAGGCGCTCACTGGCTTTCCTATGACAGTGTGTTCGTCTCAGCCCAGGCGCTCACTGGCTTTCCTATGACAGTGTGTTCGTCTCAGCCCAGGCGCTCACTGGCTTTCCTATGACAGTGTGTTCGTCTCAGCCCAGGCGCTCACTGGCTTTCCTATGACAGTGTGTTCGTCTCAGCCCAGGCGCTCACTGGCTTTCCTATGACAGTGTGTTCGTCAGCCCAGGCGCTCACTGGCTTTCCTATGACAGTGTGTTCGTCTCAGCCCAGGCGCTCACTGGCTTTCCTATGACAGTGTGTTCGTCTCAGCCCAGGCGCTCACTGGCTTTCCTATGACAGTGTGTTCGTCTCAGCCCAGGCGCTCACTGGCTTTCCTATGACAGTGTGTTCGTCTCAGCCCAGGCGCTCACTGGCTTTCCTATGACAGTGTGTTCGTCTCAGCCCAGGCGCTCACTGGCTTTCCTATGACAGTGTGTTCGTCTCAGCCCAGGAGCTCACTGGCTTTCCTATGACAGTGTGTTCGTCTCAGCCCAGGAGCTCACTGGCTTTCCTATGACAGTGTGTTCGTCTCAGCCCAGGCGCTCACTGGCTTTCCTATGACAGTGTGTTCGTCTCAGCCCAGGAGCTCACTGGCTTTCCTATGACAGTGTGTTCGTCAGCCCAGGCGCTCACTGGCTTTCCTATGACAGTGTGTTCGTCTCAGCCCAGGTACTCACTGGCTTTCCTATGACAGTGTGTTCGTCTCAACCCAGGCGCTCACTGGCTTTCCTATGACAGTGTGTTCGTCTCAGCCCAGGTGCTCACTGGCTTTCCTATGACAGTGTGTTCGTCTCAGCCCAGGCGCTCACTGGCTTTCCTATGACAGTGTGTTCGTCTCAGCCCAGGCGCTCACTGGCTTTCCTATGACAGTGTGTTCGTCAGCCCAGGCGCTCACTGGCTTTCCTATGACAGTGTGTTCGTCTCAGCCCAGGTGCTCACTGGCTTTCCTATGACAGTGTGTTCGTCTCAGCCCAGGAGCTCACTGGCTTTCCTATGACAGTGTGTTCGTCTCAGCCCAGGCGCTCACTGGCTTTCCTATGACAGTGTGTTTGTCTCAGCCCAGGCGCTCACTGGCTTTCCTATGACAGTGTGTTCGTCTCAGCCCAGGCGCTCACTGGCTTTCCTATGACAGTGTGTTCGTCTCAGCCCAGGGGCTCACTGGCTTTCCTATGACAGTGTATTCGTCTCAGCCCAGGCGTTCACTGGCTTTCCTATGACAATGTGTTCGTCTCAGCCCAGGGGCTCACTGGCTTTCCTATGACAGTGTGTTCGTCAGCCCAGGTGCTCACTGGCTTTCCTATGACAGTGTGTTCGTCTCAGCCCAGACGCTCACTGGCTTTCCTATGACAGTGTGTTCGTCTCAGCCCAGGCACTCCAAGGCTTTCCTAACGGCCTTCTTTCTCTCCCAGCCAGCTATCACGCAGCAGAGCTGGGGTGGAGCAGGGCGAGAGGGTGTCTGAACTGTAGCAGCATCTTTGAGTATCATCAGATACAAAACAGCTTGCTGAGAAGAGGGGGGAGGGGGCACTGTGGGTTAAATGAACTAGGTCTAGGTTCAATGAGTATGATCGTCTCAAATGACATGCCTAACAGAAAGCAACCGTCCAGTAATAGCACAGCTGCTAATGAGCAAAACCAGGGTTTGACATGGCAAACAAACTGCTCCCCTCTTGTCTAATCCCTCGTTTCCATGAGCATGGACTGACCGCCAATCCGAGGTGATCCGGGTTCTCCCACATTCCTCCTGAACCTCCACTGATAGTCTACCCGAATTGAGTGAAAAGATGCAATGTGAGTCTGGCAGATGTGGGCGGTTCTTTCCCAGCAAGCCTTGCAGCTAAGGTCACATTCATTGTTTACACGAAAGGATGGACGCTATTGCTTTGCTTCCGATAATTTTTTGGATTTTTTTGTTACTTAAAAAAAAAAACATACAAGAATATTAATTAACGCATGGAGAAACCTGCTCACCCTGGATGTGGATTTAAATTGTATACGCCCACTCGTCACTTGATTGGTCAGTGTTGTGACGTACACACCCACCCGTCACTTGATTGGTCAGTGTTGTGATGTAGACACCCACTCTTTGGAGTATTTTGGGATTCTGTAGTTATGCCATGCTCTCTATCAAGTACTGACACGCTGAGGTTATGCCATGCTCTCTATCAAGTATTGACACGCTGCAGTTATGCCATGCTCTCTATCAAGTATTGACACGCTGCAGTTATGCCATGCTCTTTATCAAGTATTGACACGCTGCAGTTATGCCATGCTCTCTATCAAGTACTGACATGCTGCAGTTATGTCATGCTCTCTATCAAGTATTGACACGCTGCAGTTATGCCATGCTCTCTATCAAGTATTGACACACTGCAGTTATGCCATGCTCTCTATCAAGTATTGACACACTGCAGTTATGCCATGCTCTTTATCAAGTATTGACACGCTGCTGTTATGCCATGCTCTTTATCAAGTATTGACACGCTGCAGTTATGCCATGCTCTCCATCAAGTATTGACACGCTGCTGTTATGCCATGCTCTCTATCAAGTATTGACACGCTGCAGTTATGTCATGCTCTTTATCAAGTATTGACACGCTGCAGTTATGCATGTATTCCACTCTTGCTCACAGAACTTTAATTAATGTTGAAGTGTTATGATCCTCTTTGATGACATGCTCTACATGTGCCAGCTTTCTCTTAGCATCTGTCCATGCAGTACCGAGGATGGGTGCCACTGCAAGCTGGCATTTCCCTGCTACTGTTAAGGATGGCATTTATACAGAATCCCAAAATACTCCAAAGTAAAAACAGCATTCTGATAGTATAAGAATTTAACTGTTTGAAGTAATGGATGCGGTGCGTTGTTGTATGTCTAACGAAACATTTTCAGAAATACCAAACATCAACCGAAAATCATTTACAGCATCACTGTCCAGACTTCCTGATGTGTCGTGGGCTAGTTGATGAAACACAGAAGACGGGAGGTGCCCACCTGATGACCCCAGCAAAGTGCCCCACCCAGCAAATATTCATTACATCACTACACTACACTTCAGCCATCAACACCGAGCCAATAGGAAATCCACTTTGCCTGGCGGAGGAAAAGCGCTGCAGGCTCATATCTTACAGCAAAGCTGCGTCTTGGATGGACCCCACCACTACTATCTCATTTTATCCTGGTCGAAAACCGCAATCAATATTATCATGAATAACAGCTCCTCTCATGTAATAAATAATAATAATAATAATAATAATAATAATAATAATAATAATAATAATAATAATAATGTGGTGCATCTAACAAATCATTCTGGTTTTCTGAATTCAGGTGTTAAATTTATATTTTATATTATTATGATTTTGATCTGGCATTGAATGACTACAATACTGTATGTAGCAGGAGGTGGGTATCTGCTAATTATTTCATAAAAATCAGCCATTCTGATTTGAATTTCTTCCTAATCAAATGGAAGGCCCTAGATCTGTAGTATATGAGTTAGGGCTGCAGAGCTAAGACACTCAACCCAATATTAGTGTTAAACAGACACAATATCAGGACACCCAAATTCCAACATTTTTATGCAATGTATTAGCTATATATCTCCGTCAGTCATGATTTTATTATTACATTTTTAGAAATTTTAAAAGTTTGTGTGAACTCTTTGGCCACAACTTTGAATAAAACCCCCATTCTACATGATAATAGATAGATAGATAGATAGATAGATAGATAGATAGATAGATAGATAGATAGATAGATAGATAGACAGGAAAGTTAACATGTTAACATTATACATGCAGTGACTGGAGGGGTTATACAGTGGAGGTACCATACAGTATATCTTGATAACCGCTTATCCAGCCGTGTTATAAACATGGTACCGACATTCTTTAGCACACACTATTAGGAGTAGAAGAATCTGGGGATATATGGAGGCATCTGGTCAACCATATGTACTGATATCATACTAACATTGTTCCATATACAGTACTGTATCTCATCCACTGGAGGTAAAGCTTGATAAGGACATTCTTCAGCTCATGTTTCAGACCATGTAATATAAAACATTTTCTATTACCTTTTGTTTGACGTGACTGAATACACCAGGATGTACCCGTTTATGTCGATGGAGTAAGTCTGAGGGAAGATGGAGTATTCATCCTGTAAAAACAGAATGAGTTTCATGTTTACAGCATCCATGCACAGAGGTTCATACAGTGGCTCTCAAAAGTATTCACCCCCCTTGGACTTTTCCACATTTTATTGTGTTACAACATGGAATCAAAAAGGATTTAATTAGGAGTTTTTGCCACTGATCAACACCAAAAAAGTCCATAATGTCAAAGTGAAAAATAAAATCTACAAATTGTTCTAAATTAATTACAAATATAAAACAGAAAATAATTGATTGCATAAGTATTCACCCCCTTTGCTATGACACACCTAAATAAGCTCTGGTGCAACCAATTGTCTTTAGAAGTCACATAATTAGTTGAATGGAGTCCACCTGTGTGCAATTAAGGTGTTTCACATGATTTCAGGTTAAATACACCTGTCTCTGGGAGGTCCCACAGTTGGTTAGTACATTTCCTAACAAAACCTACATCATGAAGACAAAGGAACATTCAATGCAAATCCGGAATAAGGTTCTTCAAAAGCACCAATCAGGGGTAGGATACAAGAACATTTCCAAGGCATTAAATATCCCCCCGGAGCACAGTAAAGTTCATTATTAAGAAATGGAGAGAATATGGCACAACTGTGAATCTGCCTAGAACAGGCCGTCCTCAGAAACTGAGTATCCGGGCGAGAAGTGCACTAGTCAGGGAGGCCACCAAGAGGCCTATGGCAACTCTAAAGGAGTTACAGTCTTCCACGACTGAGCTGGGAGACACTGTGCATACGGCAACAATAGCCTGGGTGCTTCACAAAACTGGCCTTTATGGGAGAGTGGCAAAAAGAAAGCCATTGTTGAAAAAAACTCACATCAAATCTTGGCTAGAGTTTGCCAGAAGGCATGTGGGAGACTCTGAGACCAAGTGGAAGAAGATTCTATGGTCTGATGAGATCAAAATAGAGCTTTTTGGCCTCAACGCTAAGCGCTATGTTTGGCGCAAGCATCATCCTGAGAACACCATCCCTACCGTGAAGCATGGTGGTGGCAGCATCATGCTATGCGGATGCTTCTCTGCGTCAGGGCCTGGAAAGCTTGTGAAGATAGAGGGCAAAATGGATGCAGCAAAGTACAGAGAAATCCTGGAGGAAAACCTGCTGAAGTCTGCAAGAGACATGGGACTTGGGAGAAGATTCATCTTCCAGCAGGACAATGACCCCAAACATACAGCCAAAGCCACACTGGAGTGGCTTAAAAACAAAAAGGTCAATGTCCTGGAGTGGCCCAGTCAAAGCCCGGACCTCAATCCAATTGAGAGTACATAAGAACATAAGAACATAAGAAAGTTTACAAACGAGAGGAGGCCATTCAGCCCATCTTGCTCGTTTGGTTGTTAGTAGCTTATTGATCCCAGAATCTCATCAAGCAGCTTCTTGAAGGGTCCCAGGGTGTCAGGTTCAACAACATTACTGGGGAGTTGCTTCCAGGCCCTCACAATTCTCTGTGTAAAAAAGTGCCTCCTATTTTCTGTTCTGAATGCCCCTTTATCTAATCTCCATTTGTGACCCCTGGTCCTTGTTTCTTTTTTCAGGTCAAAGAAGTCCCCTGGGTCCACATTGTCTATACCTTTCAGGATTTTGAATGTTTGAATCAGATAGCCGCGTAGTCTTCTTTGTTCAAGACTGAATAGATTCAATTATTTTAGCCTGTCTGTACACGACATACCTTTTAAACCCGGGATAATTCTGGTTGCTCTTCTTTACACTCTTTCTAGAGCAACAATATCCTTTTTGTAACAAGGTGACCAGAACTGAACACAATATTCTAGTCAACATAAACTCCTAGGTCTTTTTCATAGTTCCCTTCTTCAATTTCAGTATCTCCCATATGATATTTCTAATGCACATTTTTATTGCCTGCATGCAATACTTTACACTTTTCTCTATTAAATTTCATTTGCCATGTGTCTGCCCAGTTCTGAATGCTGTCTAGATCGTTTTGAATGACCTTTGCTGCTGCAACAGTGTTTGCCACTCCTCCTATTTTTGTGTCATCTGCAAATCTAACAAGTTTGCTTACTATACCAGAATTTAAATCATTAATGTAGATTAGGAATAGCAAAGGACCTAATACTGATCCCTGTGGTACACCACTGGTTACCTCGCTCCATTTTGAGGTTTCTCCTCTAATCAGTACTTTCTGTTTTCTACCTGTTAACCACTCCTTAATCCATGTGCATGCATTTCCTTGAATCCCTACTGCGTTTAGTTTGAGAATTAATCTTTTATGTGGGACTTTGTCAAAAGCTTTCTGGAAATCTAAATAAACCAAGTCGTATGCTTTGCAATTATCCATTTTCAATGTTGCATCCTCAAAAAAGTCAAGTAGGTTAGTTAGACATGATCTCCCTTTCCTAAAACCATGCTGACTGTCTCCCAAGATACTGTTACTATATATGTAACTTTCCATTTTGGATCTTATTATAGTTTCCATAAGTTTACATATAATAGAAGTCAGGCTTATTGGTCTGTAGTTACCTGGTTCGGTTTTGTCTCCCTTTTTGTGGATCAGTATTACGTTTGCTATTTTCCAGTCTGACGGTACAACCCCTGTGACAAGAGACTGTTGCATGATCTTGGTTAGCAGTTTGTAAATAACTTCTTTCATTTCTTTGAGTACTATTGGGAGGATCTCATCCGGCCCAGGGGATTTGTTTATTTTAAGAGCTCCTAGTCCCTTTAACACTTCTACCTCTGTTATGCTAAAGTTATTTAAAATTGGATAGGAACAGGTCGACATGTGGGGTTATGTTGTTCGTGTCCTCCTTTGTAAAAACCTGTGAAAAGTAATCATTTAATATATTTGCTATTTTTTTTTCTTCATCTATGATTTTGCCATTTGTGTCTCTTAGACATTTAACCTCCTCTTTGAATGTTCTCTTGCTGTTATAATATTGGAAAAACATTTTGGAATTGGTTTTAGCCCCCTTAGCAATACTGATTTCTATCTCTCTCTTGGCCTTTCTAACTTCCCTTTTGACTTGTGTTTGCAGTTCCAAGTACTCTTTCTGTGTACTTTGTTTTTGGTCCCTTTTAAACGCTCTGTAAAGTGCCTTTTTTCGCTGAATATTTTTTTAATTGATCTATTAAACCATTTTGGCCAGTATGTGGAAAATTGCTGTTCACCAAAGGTCCCCATCCAACTTGACGGAGCTTGAGCAATTTTGCAAAGAAGAATGGGCAAAAATTGCAGTGTCCAGATGTGCAAAGCTGGTAGAGACTTATCCAAATAGACTCATGGCTGTAATTGCTGCCAAAGGTGCCTCTACCAAATATTGACTCAAGGGGGTGAATACTTATGCAATCAATTATTTTCTGTTTTGTATTTGTAATTAATTTAGAACAATTTGTAGATTTTATTTTTCACTTTGACATTATGGACTTTTTTGGTGTTGATCAATGGCAAAAACTCCTAATTAAATCCATTTTGATTCCATGTTGTAACACAATAAAATGTGGAAAAGTCCAAGGGGGGTGAATACTTTTGAGAGCCACTGTAAAAGCACGACGCTAGCTTAGCTGTGGTAGCACAGCCCAATGGAGCTCCAGCCACAGTTGTGTCTGTGGAACAAACACCCTTTAATTGCAGGTTGCTACTGTATGTGAATTGGTAAGCAGTGCACTCACCTGACCGGCTGTATCTACAAGCTGAAGGTGGTACTCCTGGCCGTTCACTGTGATCATTTTTGTGAATGCTGTAGAAGAAAAATGAGCATATAATCACTGGTACCATACTGTGTGCCATCTTTCACAATGTACAGTCACGTGAACATGTATCAGAACCCCTTGAGATTTACATACTTGATATACCTGCCTGCACGAAAACCTCTGGGTGTGAGAATTCAAATGTTCAGCTCAGTAATCGGTGATATAGAAACACAAGGCACTCGTGTGGAAATGTCAGACCACTTTATGCTTTAATTAGGGATATTAAACAACTTCTAAAAAGTCTCATGCATTTTATCATTTGTGGCTGTGTTCCTTTTCTCCTACTATTTAAAATGATGTGCATGTGTGGCCTTTTAAAGTCATCAATTAAATTAGGCAATCACTACTTTGACTATTTTGACAATTTTCCAAGATTTTCAGAGACAGGGGTTTCATTTCATACACACAAGAAATCAAAACAACAGAAGCAACGGGGCATGCTGATAAATGTGCACACTACTGTATGTGATCCACTGGAGCTATAGATGTTCTGTGTGCATCTATTCAACCAGGGAGAAAGCTGCAGGACCTCAGTGACTTCACAGGGGGAATGACGGTGGGTGTCCCTGCAAATGCTCAAGCTGCAATGACATGTCCATCAAGACGGTCACCTGAGTGTTCTTGGTTTTTTTTAACAGTCAGTGTACACAAATCTGTAAAATGTTTTGATTCTTGTGCATTTTAAGCTTTTCAATCTTGTATTCAATGACTTTATTAATCCAGATGAAGCGGCACCACCAGCAGCAGCATTTCCAGTCGTCTGTGCTCTGGTTCAATGAGGCTCTGGTTCAATGAGGCTCTGGTTCAATGAGGGTCTGGTCCACCAGCACAGAGCAGGGAAGCTGCACTCACCCATTACATATGCATTGAAAGAAGCATGGACAAGATCAAAAGGATAATATCAACTAACTAACAAGGTAGGTTTTAAAGGCAGTAAACAGGCCAAGTTGCACATACTAAAGAAGTGCCAAAAACAGAACTGAAATCTAATTATTTTTAAGATAACTGTAAGTAAAGTGTAAAGTTTTAAAAATGATAAACAGCAATGTAATAATGTTGCAATTCCTTTTTTAGTACTATTAGAGGTGTGCTAATATAGTGACCAACTTCCCATTAGGGTGATCTTGTTTAACTTTGAGACTCTGATAGCCAACCATCAGCTCTTAATCCATTTATTTTATTTATTTATTTTTTAAAATTTGTGGTCCAAACTATATATACTGTATGTCTTAAAAGTTGAGTATAACATGTGCTGGTGTCATTCCAAACAGCTCAGTAGCGTGGGGGTCTGATTTACAATGGCTGTGCTGTGCACAGTTGGCAGAAGCCGTCTCCTCTTTGCGGACAATTGCGTGATTCCGGGGGCTGGAGCCAGCATGTACAGGAGGATACTGATATTGAATAGCTTCAATTCTTTAAGCCTGTCTGCATACGACATGCATTTTAAACCCAGAATAATTCTGGTTGCTCTTCTTTGCACTCTTTTTAGAGCAGCAATATCCTTTTTGTAGCGAGGTGACCAGAATTGAACATAATATTCTTGATGAGGTCTTACTAATGCCTTGTAAAGTTTTAACATTACTTCCCTTGATTTAAATTCAACCCTTTTCACTATATATCCGAGCATTTTTGTCCTTTTTTATAGCTTCCCCACATTGTCCAGATGAAGACATTTCTGAGTCAACATAAACTCCTAGGTCTTTTTCATAGATTCCTTCTTCAATTTCAGTATCTCCCATATGATATTTATAATGCACATTTTTATTGCCTGCATGCAGTACCTTACACTTTTCTCTATTAAATTTCATTTGCCATATGTCTGCCCAGTTCTGAATGCTGCCTAGATAATTTTGAATGACCTTTGCTGCTGCAACAGTGTTTGCCACTCCTCCTATTTTTGTGTCGTCTGCAAATTTAACAAGTTTGCTTACTATACCAGAATCTAAATCATTAATGTAGATTAGGAATAGCAGAGGACCTAATACTGATCCCTGTGGTACACCACTGGTTACCTCGCTCAATTTTGAGGTTTCTCCTCTAATCAGTACTTTCTGTTTTCTACCTGTTAACCACTCCTTAATCCATGTGCATGCATTTCCTTGAATCCCTACTGTGTTCAGTTTGAGAATTAATCTTTTATGCGGGACTTTGTCAAAAGCTTTCTGGAAATCTAAATTCACCATGTCGTATGCTTTGCAATTATCCATTGTCAATGTTGCATCCTCAAAAAAGTCAAGTAGGTTAGTTAGACATGATCTCCCTTTCCTAAAACCATGCTGACTGTCTCCCAGGAAATTGTTACTATATAGGTAATTTTCCATTTTAGATCTTATTATAGTTTCCATAAGTTTACATATAATAGACGTCAGGCTTATTGGTCTGTAGTTACCTGGTTCGGTTTTGTCTCCCTTTTTGTGGATTGGTATTACGTTTGCAATTTTCCAGTCTGTCTGTACAACCCCTGTGTCAAGAGACTGCTGCATGATCTTGGTTAGCGGTTTGTAAATAACTTCTTTCATTTCTTTGAGTACTATTGGGAGGATCTCATCCGGCCCGGGGGATTTGTTTATTTTAAGAGCTCCTAGTCCCTTTAACACTTCTGCCTCTGTTATGCTAAAGTTATTTAAAATTGGATAGGAACAGGTCGACATGTGGGGCATGTTGTCCATGTCCGCCTTTGTAAAAACCTGTGAAAAGTAATCATTTAATAAATTTGCAATTTTTTTCTTCATCTATGATTTTGCCATTTGTGTCTCTTAGACATTTAACCTCCTCTTTGAATGTTCTCTTGCTGTTACACCAGAGTGTAACCACGTACATGTCCCCGTGCAATACTCTGCCCCTAGTGCATGCAAGAAATGCATCATTAAGGAATACTACACAGAGTAAAGGAGGCATTTCTCGCATGCACTGGGGGAACAGTGTTGCAAGGGAACAGGGTAATGCAGGAGTGTCCAATCACGGTCCTGGAGAGCAATTCCACTCCTGGTCCTTTGTTCCAACCCTGCTCTAAATGTTTTAATTGATCAAATTATACCTCCACCCAGACCCTGAAGTAATTAATGATCTCATTGTATCTGTTACAGCTGGATTGGAATGGCCCTCCAGGACTATGATAGGATACCCCTGGGTTAATGGTTACACTGTGGTACAGAAGTGTTTTACCATGATGTCAGCTCCAGGCGTTGACTTCATGAAGGTTTTATTCTCTCTGTATTGACCCCCTGTGAGCAGGGGATACACAATATTTGCGTACAGCAGAAGCCACTAAAACTAACTGCAGCTCCGATCAGTGTGCTCTGTAATAATGAATGGCTCAGATCAGTGTGCTCTGTAATAATGAATGGCTCAGATCAGTGTGCTCTGTAATAATGAATGGCTCAGATCAGTGTGCTCTGTAATAATGAATGGTTCAGATCAGTGTGCTCTGTAATAATGAATGGATCAGATCAGTGTGCTCTGTAATAATGAATGGCTCAGATCAGTGTGCTCTGTAATAATGAATGGTTCAGATCAGTGTGCTCTGTAATAATGAATGGATCAGATCAGTGTGCTCTGTAATAATGAATGGCTCAGATCAGTGTGCTCTGTAATAATGAATGGCTCAGATCAGTGTGCTCTGTAATAATGAATGGCTCAGATCAGTGTGCTCTGTAATAATGAATGGCTCAGATCAGTGTGCTCTGTAATAATGAATGGTTCAGATCAGTGTGCTCTGTAATAATGAATGGCTCAGATCAGTGTGCTCTGTAATAATGAATGGTTCAGATCAGTGTGCTCTGTAATAATGAATGGCTCAGATCAGTGTGCTCTGTAATAATGAATGGTTCAGATCAGTGTGCTCTGTAATAATGAATGGCTCAGATCAGTGTGCTCTGTAATATTTGCTGCAGTTCAGATCAGTGTGCTCTGTAATAATGAATGGCTCAGATCAGTGTGCTCTGTAATAATGAATGGTTCAGATCAGTGTGCTCTGTAATAATGAATGGCTCAGATCAGTGTGCTCTGTAATAATGAATGGTTCAGATCAGTGTGCTCTGTAATATTTGCTGCAGTTCAGATCAGTGTGCTCTGTAATAATGAATGGCTCAGATCAGTGTGCTCTGTAATAATGAATGGCTCAGATCAGTGTGCTATGTAATATTTGCTGCAGTTCAGATCAGTGTGCTCTGTAATAATGAATGGTTCAGATCAGTGTGCTCTGTAATAATGAATGGTTCAGATCAGTGTGCTCTGTAATAATGAATGGCTCAGATCAGTGTGCTCTGTAATAATGAATGGCTCAGATCAGTGTGCTCTGTAATAATGAATGGCTCAGATCAGTGTGCTCTGTAATAATGAATGGCTCCGATCAGTGTGCTCTGTAATAATGAATGGTTCAGATCAGTGTGCTCTGTAATAATGAATGGCTCAGATCAGTGTGCTCTGTAATAATGAATGGCTCAGATCAGTGTGCTCTGTAATATTTGCTGCAGCTCAGATCAGTGTGCTCTGTAATATTTGCTGCAGTTCAGATCAGTGTGCTCTGTAATAATGAATGGTTCAGATCAGTGTGCTCTGTAATAATGAATGGTTCAGATCAGTGTGCTCTGTAATAATGAATGGTTCAGATCAGTGTGCTCTGTAATAATGAATGGTTCAGATCAGTGTGCTCTGTAATAATGAATGGCTCAGATCAGTGTGCTCTGTAATATTTGCTGCAGCTCAGATCAGTGTGCTCTGTAATATCTCTTGTGCGCTTGTGTATGTATGTGTATGTTTATACAGAATATATAAAAGATTATTGCAATAACAGCCTCCTGCTCAGGTTTGCAGAGACAGTAGCAAGTGTGGTTGTTTTTACGATCTAATGCTCTGATGAGTTTGTTTGCAAAATACTTGAAGAGCCAGTATCATGTCATATACAAGCTGAAACATTACCCATGGGATGAACAGTAATAGACCTTCCTGTTGATTTTCAATCTTCTCAGTTAACCTGAACTAACGCTCAGTACTTTCTCTGAATTACAAGCATCTTTGTGTAAGTCTCCTCTACCCCGATGCTAAGTGAATGCGCTTACGTTCTTGGCTGGCGTCTCAGAATAAGCATCATCACTCTTTCCAGTCAGGTAGAAGGAAGGTGCACAACTCTTCAGTAAGCGTTTGTGTCATTCAATTTAATTGTGTCATCTACAGGTCATTTCAAATCAAGGTGGTTAAAGCACAATACAGCAGATACTTACTATTTTCTATGGTGGGATCATAGGAGTCAACGAACTGGCCTTCAACAAACTGAATCGTCAATGAGGACTTTCCTGTAAAAGAGAAACCATTTACATGCTGTTATTATTAGCTATTAGTCTCCTGTCACAGTAAACTGTCCACTTATACTGTTATAGCTTATGGTCTCTACAACGATTCAGAGCTTGGAGAGGAGTCGTGATGAACACTAAAAAATTAAGACAATTGAGGCTTATTTAACAATACTACATTGTCTACAGGAGAGCCAAGACCTTTTTCTTGGTCCTTGGCATTATGGTTTTAAAAAAATATTCTTGTCCAAATGCATATGTTATCGTTAGTAGCACATCTGGATGTTGGCAGTGTTAAGGGGAGCCAGGGTAAGAATGGGTTTTAAAAACTTTGGTACAACACAGTTATAAGGAATTCATTTTACGCGGTTATCATGCATGTCCAGAAGGTGGTGCTGGTGTATATCACTTTGTGTTCGCTGGATTATAAATGGGGAGGGGGTTTAACTACTTTTTGTTTTCTTTCAAATGCATGTTTTTACCTTTTTGGAATTTCCCACGCGATTTCCCAGTCTGCAGCACAAACCGTTTTTGAGTGAAAGGTTCGTTAATGTTGACCAGATTTTGACCTCTCTTGTTTGCCTGGAACAACCCTAAGAACTGGTTTAAACCGGAGACAGTAGAGTTTAAAATCCAACTTTTTGGGGGTGATTTGTCATGGAATGACCCAGTAGACGCTTTAAAACATCTTCACAAAAAAGACACCAGCTGCATCAAAGATTGGAAATATTTCTGCTTAAGATCACTCTGTCCAGTACAAGAAGGGGACATTTCACGTCTGCTGTTATTTTTTTCCATTTATTTATGTTTTTATTGTGTTTGATAATTCATTGACGATGATAACAGAATGCCTTTAAAAGGTGAACATAAAAATTATATTCTACAAGTTAGCATGTACTGATTTTCAGGTAAGCATTTAAATATTTAGGAACATTTGTTGCATAATAACTAGAGAAAATGATACATTCTGACCGATTTTGATAAACTTTTGCACATATTATTGTCTTTGTTAGAAATGGTTACACTGTGAATTGTTGGCCTGAGTGACCTCCCATTCATGAGATACAGGTCATCAAAGCTTGACCTGATTGGGACACCCACCCTACCTTTACATGGTCATAACTTCCTCCAAAATTGACACAGACAGCTGGTGTTGGTGTCATTTTAAAGCTCTCAAATAGGACTATCTATTCATTATATCAAAATTGTTGCGTGAATCTGTGATCTTTGACCTCACCCAGGTCAAATCGCGTAACCTTGGATTTCTGTCAGTGTTTGATAGATGGTAGCCTAGACCCTTCATTTTGCCTAGACCCTTCATTTTGTGCCTGCCGTTGGTTGAGGCACAGCACAGATTTGTATGCGGAGTGTCAGGTGAATCTTCTAAGTTAATCGATTACACACCTAATACAATTAAACAAAAATATTTAGCTGCAATCACGTATACGCTCCTCTCTTGTTAAATTGAAGCGGCAGTGAACTGGTGCAGCTGTAACAGCTATTAATATATTAATGAATTAACCAAGGTGCCCTATTTACACAATTGGCTTAAACAAACAAATACAGGTGAATTAAATATAAATCAATACAAAATTGTGCACGTTTAATTTTGTCCCCACCAGCGGTACTTCTGTCAGCGCATGTTTGGTATTTTAAGTGGTGCTTCTCCAGGAGCTGTAATTACCACTGTTCAAATCCAATGAATCAGAGCCTTGTTAGAAGTGGTGGACATAAAGATATTTCATTTTCAGGCCTCTGTCCTTATATTTCTGCATGCAACACAATTTACCACTCACCTATGCTTAAGTTGCCCTTTTCTTTCATAGCCACTCTGTCAAGGCTTTTGATGCCACCAGTGGCTGTCATACTGAACAGTAACATCTCCTTTCACTTGGTCAAATGGTAGGACATCCTCTTCGACTGTGATTGATTCTTCCCTTTGTTTTGTTGACTGGGAGAACTCTCGTACAAGGACTTTTGATTTGGAAACTGGTTGAAAGAAATGGAGATGCCGTGTGCCAAACACAGTTCTTACCTTGAAGAATCGTTGCTCCAGAAAATCTTGCTCAGCTTGCTATCGTGAAGTATTCTACTTCAAGAACAGGAATGTTGTCTTTTGCAAACCTGTACAATTGGTGTGGAGTTTGGATCTGGTCGTGGTATGGACGCTGCAAACTGACTTTTGTTGCCATTCGTTTAATGGTTCCTCCTACACCATCACAGGATCCTTTGCCATGAGATGTTGCAAAGAAGTTCCACTCTGCTTCCACTCCAAAATCTTCCAAGTGCTGGCAAATGTTGAGGACGTTCTTTTATTGCCCTGCACACCCGTCAGAGAAGTAACAGATTTTTCTCGGGCGCCTCCCAAATTTGTTCTCCAAGAACCTCAAAAGATGCTTTTGAAAGAGATAAACAGCGATTGAGTCATAAGTCATGCATTTTGATATTGCAACATATGAGATGTGCTGAGAATGTCTGGATGCTGTAATTTGAAGAAATGATTGGCCTCTGAAAGATTGCAGAGAACAAGCTGTTTTTGTTGGTTCCCTCCTTCTCGACTCTTTATTGCAAACAGAAACAAAATCTTTCTTTCCAGCAATGAGTCAACTAACATCTTCCCTCTTGTAGAACAATTTTACCATGTGACCTAGCTCCTCTCTTATGTGTTCTCCTCCTAATGTTTGGATTTGGATCCGATAGGCATCCCTTCTCTTCCTGTAAAGCCTTGGCTGTCCTGAACAGTGCTTAATTTGTAAAGAAAGAGGTGCCGGGGCGCAAGCAATGACAATAATACTGTCCTTAAAAGCCGCACATTCAAAATCATAACACGTTTATTTGAAAGAGCATGTTTACAATCATGTATTCTACATCATATACAAAGTAGCAGTACGTGCAGAAAAATTAATCAAAGGCAACTGCAGGACAAATAATACAAAATAAAAAAAGCCTGTATACATGTTTTGTTATGGTTTTGCATTTAAATGATTTAAAAAACAAACAAATTAAAAGGCATTCAGGGGACTCCAGAAGGGTGACATTCATGGTGTTTCCATGTGAGTTTTTTTTAACTCGAGACATTTACACGAGAATGTCTCGTGTAAAATGCTTTTTGGGGTTTCCATTCGCTCAGTTTATTTTACTCGAGTAAACCTGGCTTTTCACCCGACGTCATGCAAATGAATGGGAAAGGTGGGGGTTGATATGTAAATTAGCTATGCGTAAAGTACTCGTGCTGTTTTTGAAGATTACTAGTGACATTTTGTGAAAATGTGGTTTCCATGCGCAGAGAACTGGTACACGAGTGAATCTAAGCTGCTGTAATAAAGCAAAATACCTCGTGCCTGCTTGGTTAATAATGTGCTTTACTGCTCTTGACCAAATTGTTTTTCAATTTGAGGAGGCTCGTGCTGTCAGAGATGCTCTCCTTTCTTTTAATTTGTGTTGGATTTACTGCTGTGTTAAATATTAATGATGCAAACAAAAAAAACACAATCAATACGTTCATTTGCAATTTTATTTGGTCAGTTCGCTGTTTTGGGCGATCGAGCTGGCTTATGACATCTAGTTCACAAACTATATTTATTAACGTGGAGGGCAGACGCGCGTTGTCTTTGGACATAGCTGGGATCAAAAAAAGGACGGGAATTAATTCAGTTAAGCAGCTCACTTGCTCTTCGTGTTTAACTTTAGCGTGGTTTTTACAGCAAGGGTATTCTCAAACAGCTGCTTTAATACTATAACAAATGCATAACACAGTTCGTGGTAAGTGGTTTGATGCAGAACTGTAAACCCACAAGATATATACAACATGACAGACAAGACACAGCAAAAAACAATAATAAAAAAAGACCGCCCGCATTAGCATTAAGGTGAACTACTCCACTGCTCACTATAAAATCACCCATCAGCCACTACTTTCTGCCGTCTTGGAATCCACAGTAACAACTGACCCTCTCCCTTGCAATATTTATAGTTAAGGATAAACATGCTCATTAACATTTACACGTGAAATGTGGGTTTCCATGCGAAACTGGGCGTGGTTTTCCCGTGTGTTTCATCATTTACACAAGTAAATGAGATTTATGACTATCCCTCTCTTTGGCCGTTTTTTTCGGCCACAAACCTGATTTACACGAGTAATTCTCCCAAACGTGCACCCGCATCGCCATTTCTCGTGTAAATTGACCTGCATGGAAACCCCATGATTGATTAAAAAAAAAATACGCACCCCAACACGAACACTGGTTTGACCCACAGTCTGCACTATTATCAGCGATGTGTGTGCAACAGAAGCTCCTGGAGGATTACAAAAACGATTCATTAAACTTAGGCTAGGTATTTGTTATCTTAGTATGTTTTTATTCTCTATTAATTAAACTATATTCATGGAAAAAGGCAGAGAGAACCAGATTATTTTTTATTGTTTTGGTTTAATATAATATAGCAGGCTAATGTTCCTATTGAAGTAGGCTACAATATTTTTTTTTCATTAAAAAGTTGTCGTTGTTCTTTGTTGAAATTAATGTTCAGCTTTCATATTTTGTGGTGTACTATTCATTTAATCAAACCAAGTAGTGTAAGAAGTTGCTTGTATCGTTCATGACGTTTTTCAAATCAAGTAAGCTTATTTGTGTATAAAAAACGAGTGTCATCTTACTTAAAGGCACTCAAGCTGAAATCTTAAAGTAATTTAAAGTAGGCTACAAATGTGGCAGCGGGCTGTCTCTCATTAGCGTGCACGCAAGAACTTGCAGACATGATACAACTGTGTTGAGAATTTAAAAAAGAAAAGCATTCATGAGACTATGACTCTGCACGCCCGGGGGTTCGGGGGCTGTGACTCTGCACGCCCGGGGGTTCCGGGGCTGTGACTCTGCACGCCCGGGGGTTCCGGGGCTGTGACTCTGCACGCCCGGGGGTTCCGGGGCTGTGACTCTGCACGCCCGGGGGTTCCGGGGCTGTGACTCTGCACGCCCGGGGGTTCCGGGGCTGTGACTCTGCACGCCCGGGGGTTCCGGGGCTGTGACTCTGCACGCCCGGGGGTTCCGGGGCTGTGACTCTGCACGCCCGGGGGTTCCGGGGCTGTGACTCTGCACGCCCGGGGGTTTCCGGGGCTATGACTCTGCACAAATTAAGCACTGGTCCTGGACATATGGTAGGTAGCACCAAACTCAGCAGCAGTCCTCCGTATAGACCAAGACATTGGGACAGCTGTCAAAATATGAACTTGCTGCTTTGACTGATATTTAAATTACATTTTTCCTTCAGCTGGGCCATCATCTCTTGATATGCCTGAGCCTGCTCCTTGATTGTTTCACAGTCTTCCACTTCTGTTTGTGGGAAAACCTTTCTTAGCTTTCTCTTCATTGCTTCTCAGAACTTATTTACCTTCTGAGCTGCATATACCTTTTGTGACATTCTTTCTCTCAGTGGAGATTCTTATATTGCCTCCAAGGCCTTGTTTATTTGTGAAATCTCATGTTCTTTTTCAGCTTTGTAAATTCATTGCTTTCAGGTTGTTTGTCTTGAACAGCATGAGGGCTGGATTCTCTGAACTAGACTCCTTGGGGTCACTTTGTGTTGAAGGTGATGTTTGGTCTTGGTCAGGAGGACGATGGGCTAATAACTTCATACAAGGGTAACATAACTTCTGGCCATACACAACGTTCAGCTTCTGGTGGTCCTTGATCTGCTTCTTTGGCCCTGTCCACACTACATAACCGATCTCGAGAACCGTACTCAAAACCGTTCTAATTAATACAGCTCAAAGCGTCCACGCTGAAGTACCGTTTCATGTTTAGTCAGGCTTATTGTGTCCACACGCCATTAGAATAGTTCATTTACAATTCCCAGCAGCGCAACGAACCGTGGGAATTAATACGATCGTATCCCACCATGCACTGTATTTTATTTTAAAATAATGTGTTCTGCCCCATATTAACAGAGGTGCATATTGCTAAAAATAAATATAACAAGTATTGTGGAAAAAGTAAATCCGAACACACACACACACACACACACACACACACACACACACACACAAGTAGGGCTTGAAGTTTTCAGGTTTTATTTTTAATCAGGTGAAGTCCCTTTAAACAAATTGAGCTGATTCTGTTTAATAATTCATCTCAGAAAAAGCTGTTAATTACAAAACAATCTTTGTTTTTACCTTCATATCTTGCCTGAGCCTAATTCTGGTCCTCTTAATTTTATTTCAAACAGAGCTGACAAATTACGTGATTTGTTCATCCCCGATCCCACTTCATTTTTGCAGTCGCCTAATTTAACGGCGTGTTTTTGTTATTTTCCCCACTAGTTTAACAGAGATGTCCTGACAGATTTTTTGAAGCATAAAAATGAACACCTAGTGCGGAGTGTACACTGATAGCAAGTCCTTCAGGCGCCTGCTCTGAGTATTTCGCCAAACATACCACAAAGCATTTTGGGATACTGGAGGATACACAAAACAATGTAGTTTGGTATTACAGCGTCCACACTTGTGATAAACCGCACTACCTGATGAGATCTAATTAGAACCGGACTCGAGACTACCTCCTGCGGTGGTCTCGAGTCCGGTTCTCGAGTACGGTATTAAATGCTGCGTAGTGTGGACGCAAACCGTATTTAGCACTTTTAAAATGGCTTAAATGCAACTAATACGGTTTAAAGGCATAGTGTGGACAGGGCCTTAGTTAAGGTGCGACCTTTAGTGATGCTTTGCAAATGAGTCACAGCATGCTTTGATGTCTTTAACGCCAAGAAAATCATTGGAAGTACTTGCCATTTATGCAACAAATTGTCTTCAATATCAGACTGCAAACCTGCAAGAATTTTAGCTACAAATATTTAATGTCAAGAATATTAAACTGATAAGTATAATATATAAATGTTTTTTGGAAGAGTGCCAGGTTTAATGACACACCTTGGTTGAGTTATAGTTGGGTTTTCTTGTTTTTCACTTTATAAAGGGCACATTTCAGTATTGATCTGTATTTAATTCACCTGTGGTACACTTTAGTCACATTTGTTAATAGGCCAAATTAGTTAATTAATTAACATGAATCTGTTACAGCTGCACCAGTTCACTGCAGCTTCAATTTAACAGGTGAGTATACTCGATTACAACTAAATATTTTTATTTCATTGTATTAGGTGTGTAATCGCTTCACTTCGAAGATTCACCTGACATTCAACTCTGTGCTGTGCCTCAACCAACGGCAGGCACAAGATGAAACTTGCAGGAAATGTAAATAAGGGTCACTGGGATCAAACTCATTATTAGACTGTTTTTAACGTGATGGTTTAAGTTCTTTTTTGCTACTGTGTGAAGCGTTTGAAAGGCGCTATAGAAATGTGAGTTGTTGTTGTTGCTGTTGCCTGGCTGTATCAGGCTATATTACTTGAGCAGTGAGGGTGTGCTGCTGGAAGTCATATCCTGTACAGCAGTGACAAACTGTATTTTAAAAAGTCCTCTAAATCAGTGGTGCTTTATGATAATGCACTCGCATTACAGCTTGTTAAGCAACTGAAATCCACAATTAGTTCTAGTTTGCAAATAACGTCTTATTTTCAAAAGGTGCAAAACACTGATGTGTCCCCTTAGTACACCAAAATACACTCGCTAATTAAGACACAACCCCTCTCGTGTCTTATTTAAACTGCGACCACTGACTAGGCTACTGAGCTGTAATCGACCATAGAGGATATCGAAGTGCTTCCAATTCTCATACTGCAGCATGAACCACCCTACCCTAAAATCAGAATAGTTCAGACATTTCTAGATCTACCTCCAATACAAGATATGAGTAGATACAGACTGGATCAGTCATAAGCAGAAGTCACAAAAGGCTTTGCGAGTAGGAGAAATTAACCTGGCCCTGTTGAAAATAAAGACATATAATTAGGTCAGGGGCGTAGCTAGGATTAGATTTTTACTGAGGCAAAAAAAAAAAAAAGTTGAACAAAACTCTTGCAGATCCTGTTCATGTTACAATGGTAAAAGTTATCATCTTATAAAGCCTGGAGACTGTTCATGCAAACTGCAAAGCAATATTAAGTCCCTTGGATGATGATGTTAATGTTAAAATTTGATGACCCATATTATTTCAAAGATTAAAACTAAGTGTCTCCCAGCATAACCACAGCAACCTAAAATGACCATATTCACACTGTCAGAAATATGTGATTTTAAAAGGACAAGAATATAACATCAATATTAATAAGTAGATGGGTTCATACCTTTATCATACCAGCCTCCTCCCTGTTACACGTGCTTGTGATGCACAGGGTCGCTGGTTCACGCCCAGCCTCCTCCCCCTTTACATGTGCTTGTGGTGCACAGGGTCGCTGGTTCACGCCCAGCCTCCTCCCTGTTACATGTGCTTGTGATGCACAGGGTCGCTGGTTCACGCCCAGCCTCCTCCCTGTTACATGTGCTTGTGATGCACAGGGTCGCTGGTTCACGCCCAGCCTCCTCCCTGTTACATGTGCTTGTGGTGCACAGGGTCGCTGGTTCACGCCCAGCCTCCTCCCCCTTTACATGTGCTTGTGATGCACAGGGTCGCTGGTTCACGCCCAGCCTCCTCCCTGTTACATGTGCTTGTGATGCACAGGGTCGCTGGTTCACGCCCAGCCTCCTCCCTGTTACACGTGCTTGTGATGCACAGGGTCGCTGGTTCACGCCCAGCCTCCTCCCTGTTACACGTGCTTGTGTTGCACAGGGTCGCTGGTTCACACCCAGCCTCCTCCCCCTTTACATGTGCTTGTGATGCACAGGGTCGCTGGTTCACACCCAGCCTCCTCCCTGTTACATGTGCTTGTGATGCACAGGGTCGCTGGTTCACGCCCAGCCTTCTCCCTGTTACACGTGCTTGTGATGCACAGGGTCGCTGGTTCACGCCCAGCCTCCTCCCTGTTACACGTGCTTGTGATGCACAGGGTCGCTGGTTCACGCCCAGCCTCCTCCCCCTTTACATGTGCTTGTGGTGCACAGGGTCGCTGGTTCATGCCCAGCCTCCTCCCTGTTACATGTGCTTGTGATGCACAGGGTCGCTGGTTCACGCCCAGCCTCCTCCCTGTTACACGTGCTTGTGATGCACAGGGTCGCTGGTTCACGCCCAGCCTCCTCCCTGTTACACGTGCTTGTGATGCACAGGGTCGCTGGTTCACGCCCAGCCTCCTCCCTGTTACATGTGCTTGTGATGCACAGGGTCGCTGGTTCACGCCCAGCCTCCTCCCTGTTACACGTGCTTGTGATGCACAGGGTCGCTGGTTCACGCCCAGCCTCCTCCCTGTTACATGTGCTTGTGATGCACAGGGTCGCTGGTTCACGCCCAGCCTCCTCCCTGTTACATGTGCTTGTGATGCACAGGGTCGCTGGTTCACGCCCAGCCTCCTCCCTGTTACATGTGCTTGTGATG
Source organism: Acipenser ruthenus (assembly GCF_902713425.1). Classification (NCBI taxonomy): domain Eukaryota; kingdom Metazoa; phylum Chordata; class Actinopteri; order Acipenseriformes; family Acipenseridae; genus Acipenser; species Acipenser ruthenus. The sequence goes on along the minus strand of NC_081192.1, from coordinate 105,627,534 downwards.
CACAGGGTCGCTGGTTCACACCCAGCCTCCTCCCTGTTACATGTGCTTGTGGTGCACAGGGTCGCTGGTTCACGCCCAGCCTCCTCCCCCTTTACATGTGCTTGTGATGCACAGGGTCGCTGGTTCACACCCAGCCTCCTCCCTGTTACATGTGCTTGTGATGCACAGGGTCGCTGGTTCACGCCCAGCCTTCTCCCTGTTACATGTGCTTGTGATGCACAGGGTCGCTGGTTCACGCCCAGCCTCCTCCCTGTTACACGTGCTTGTGATGCACAGGGTCGCTGGTTCACGCCCAGCCTCCTCCCCCTTTACATGTGCTTGTGGTGCACAGGGTCGCTGGTTCATGCCCAGCCTCCTCCCTGTTACATGTGCTTGTGATGCACAGGGTCGCTGGTTCACGCCCAGCCTCCTCCCTGTTACACGTGCTTGTGATGCACAGGGTCGCTGGTTCACGCCCAGCCTCCTCCCTGTTACACGTGCTTGTGATGCACAGGGTCGCTGGTTCACGCCCAGCCTCCTCCCTGTTACATGTGCTTGTGATGCACAGGGTCGCTGGTTCACGCCCAGCCTCCTCCCTGTTACATGTGCTTGTGATGCACAGGGTCGCTGGTTCACGCCCAGCCTCCTCCCTGTTACACGTGCTTGTGATGCACAGGGTCGCTGGTTCACGCCCAGCCTCCTCCCTGTTACATGTGCTTGTGATGCACAGGGTCGCTGGTTCACGCCCAGCCTCCTCCCTGTTACACGTGCTTGTGATGCACAGGGTCGCTGGTTCACGCCCAGCCTCCTCCCTGTTACACGTGCTTGTGTTGCACAGGGTCGCTGGTTCACACCCAGCCTCCTCCCCCTTTACATGTGCTTGTGATGCACAGGGTCGCTGGTTCACACCCAGCCTCCTCCCTGTTACATGTGCTTGTGATGCACAGGGTCGCTGGTTCACGCCCAGCCTTCTCCCTGTTACACGTGCTTGTGATGCACAGGGTCGCTGGTTCACGCCCAGCCTCCTCCCTGTTACATGTGCTTGTGATGCACAGGGTCGCTGGTTCACGCCCAGCCTCCTCCCTGTTACATGTGCTTGTGATGCACAGGGTCGCTGGTTCACGCCCAGCCTCCTCCCTGTTACATGTGCTTGTGATGCACAGGGTCGCTGGTTCACGCCCAGCCTCCTCCCTGTTACATGTGCTTGTGATGCACAGGGTCGCTGGTTCACGCCCAGCCTCCTCCCTGTTACACGTGCTTGTGATGCACAGGGTCGCTGGTTCACGCCCAGCCTCCTCCCTGTTACATGTGCTTGTGATGCACAGGGTCGCTGGTTCACGCCCAGCCTCCTCCCTGTTACACGTGCTTGTGATGCACAGGGTCGCTGGTTCACGCCCAGCCTCCTCCCTGTTACACGTGCTTGTGTTGCACAGGGTCGCTGGTTCACACCCAGCCTCCTCCCCCTTTACATGTGCTTGTGATGCACAGGGTCGCTGGTTCACGCCCAGCCTCCTCCCTGTTACACGTGCTTGTGATGCACAGGGTCGCTGGTTCACGCCCAGCCTCCTCCCTGTTACATGTGCTTGTGATGCACAGGGTCGCTGGTTCACGCCCAGCCTCCTCCCTGTTACACGTGCTTGTGATGCACAGGGTCGCTGGTTCACGCCCAGCCTCCTCCCTGTTACACGTGCTTGTGTTGCACAGGGTCGCTGGTTCACACCCAGCCTCCTCCCCCTTTACATGTGCTTGTGATGCACAGGGTCGCTGGTTCACGCCCAGCCTCCTCCCTGTTACATGTGCTTGTGATGCACAGGGTCGCTGGTTCACGCCCAGCCTTCTCCCTGTTACACGTGCTTGTGATGCACAGGGTCGCTGGTTCACGCCCAGCCTCCTCCCTGTTACACGTGCTTGTGATGCACAGGGTCGCTGGTTCACGCCCAGCCTCCTCCCTGTTACATGTGCTTGTGATGCACAGGGTCGCTGGTTCACGCCCAGCCTTCTCCCTGTTACACGTGCTTGTGATGCACAGGGTCGCTGGTTCACGCCCAGCCTCCTCCCTGTTACACGTGCTTGTGATGCACAGGGTCGCTGGTTCACACCCAGCCTCCTCCCTGTTACACGTGCTTGTGATGCACAGGGTCGCTGGTTCACGCCCAGCCTCCTCCCTGTTACACGTGCTTGTGATGCACAGGGTCGCTGGTTCACGCCCAGCCTCCTCCCTGTTACATGTGCTTGTGATGCACAGAGTCGCTGGTTCACACCCAGCCTCCTCCCTGTTACATGTGCTTGTGATGCACAGGGTCGCTGGTTCATGCCCAGCCTCCTCCCTGTTACACGTGCTTGTGTTGCACAGGGTCGCTGGTTCACGCCCAGCCTCCTCCCCCTTTACATGTGCTTGTGGTGCACAGGGTCGCTGGTTCACGCCCAGCCTCCTCCCTGTTACACGTGCTTGTGATGCACAGGGTCGCTGGTTCACGCCCAGCCTCCTCCCTGTTACACGTGCTTGTGATGCACAGGGTCGCTGGTTCACGCCCAGCCTCCTCCCTGTTACATGTGCTTGTGGTGCACAGGGTCGCTGGTTCACGCCCAGCCTCCTCCCCCTTTACATGTGCTTGTGATGCACAGGGTCGCTGGTTCACGCCCAGCCTCCTCCCTGTTACATGTGCTTGTGATGCACAGGGTCGCTGGTTCACGCCCAGCCTCCTCCCTGTTACACGTGCTTGTGATGCACAGGGTCGCTGGTTCACGCCCAGCCTCCTCCCTGTTACACGTGCTTGTGATGCACAGGGTCGCTGGTTCACGCCCAGCCTCCTCCCTGTTACACGTGCTTGTGATGCACAGGGTCGCTGGTTCACGCCCAGCCTCCTCCCTGTTACATGTGCTTGTGATGCACAGAGTCGCTGGTTCACACCCAGCCTCCTCCCTGTTACACGTGCTTGTGATGCACAGGGTCGCTGGTTCACACCCAGCCTCCTCCCCCTTTACATGTGCTTGTGATGCACAGGGTCGCTGGTTCACACCCAGCCTCCTCCCTGTTACATGTGCTTGTGATGCACAGGGTCGCTGGTTCACGCCCAGCCTCCTCCCTGTTACACGTGCTTGTGATGCACAGAGTCGCTGGTTCACGCCCAGCCTCCTCCCTGTTACACGTGCTTGTGATGCACAGGGTCGCTGGTTCACGCCCAGCCTCCTCCCCCTTTACATGTGCTTATGGTGCACAGGGTCGCTGGCTCACGCCCAGCCTCCTCCCTGTTACACGTGCTTGTGATGCACAGGGTCGCTGGTTCACGCCCAGCCTCCTCCCTGTTACACGTGCTTGTGATGCACAGGGTCGCTGGTTCACGCCCAGCCTCCTCCCTGTTACATGTACTTGTGATGCACAGGGTCGCTGGTTCATGCCCAGCCTCCTCCCTGTTACACGTGCTTGTGATGCACAGGGTCGCTGGTTCACGCCCAGCCTCCTCCCTGTTACATGTGCTTGTGATGCACAGGGTCGCTGGTTCACGGCCAGCCTCCTCCCTGTTACATGTGCTTGTGATGCACAGGGTCGCTGGTTCACGCCCAGCCTCCCCCCTGTTACATGTGCTTGTGATGCACAGAGTCGCTGGTTCACGCCCAGCCTCCCCCCTGTTACATGTGCTTGTGATGCACAGGGTCGCTGGTTCACGCCCAGCCTCCTCCCTGTTACACGTGCTTGTGGTGCACAGGGTCGCTTGTTCACGCCCAACCTCCTCCCTGTTACACGTGCTTGTGATGCACAGGGTCGCTGGTTCACGCCCAGCCTCCTCCCTGTTACACGTGCTTGTGATGCACAGGGTCGCTGGTTCACGCCCAGCCTCCTCCCTGTTACACGTGCTTGTGATGCACAGGGTCGCTGGTTCACGCCCAGCCTCCTCCCTGTTACATGTGCTTGTGATGCACAGGGTCGCTGGTTCACGCCCAGCCTCCTCCCTGTTACATGTGCTTGTGATGCAATTACAATTAGGAAAAGCATGCCATCAGCAGTTTAAATACAGTATACAGATGTCAATGGTGCTCAATCACTGAGGACAATACAAAACAAGTCCTCGTGGGTAAGCACCTTGTTATACGATCACGATTATGTTTACTCAAGGCTTCAGAATCCTATTTTACTACAGTATACTTGGGAAGCGATCATCTCGTGGGGGTGAGTGGTGTTACGTGTAATGGAATTAAAATGACATTACAGTACAGTACTTTACTGTCAGGACTACCACTGCATTTAAGCATCTGTGGCTTACTTATTTTCTGCAAATCTCACAGTTTTTCATTAAGCGGAGATGCAAAGCTCTACAATCCCCCCCTCCTCCTCACGGCGCCGCGTCACAATCCCCCTCCCTCTACATGCATATCACACAATAACACTGCTCTACTCAGTATGTATTCAATGAACGTGTATTCACTTTATTAAAACACATTTTCACTAACAGAGAACACAAAAAACATACCTGCACAATGCAGTGGTGCAGTTATGTTTGATTACAAAGAGTGCAGTGTTTCCTGCATCACTGCACTATCCACGCTGCGTACGTGCCTAATCACACGAGATCTGATCAAATTCAAATTCAAAAACAGCTTTTATTGGCTGTGCACATCATTGTACCTGATCAAGTACCGTATTACATGCATTCAGCTTACCCCAAAATGATTCTTATAAGAGGATTGCTTGATTCTTACAAGCAGATTATTTTACATTGGTTGGTATAGGAATGATTTCGTCCCAGTGGTTTTGATCACTCTATGTGGTTGATTCTTATATCAGTGATTCTTATAAACGGACTTCACTGTATTCAACAGCAATCTTGGTAGAATAAACACAGGTATATATTACTTCCTTTTCTTTCTTAATTTGGTCATTTTACATTTTACAACAGATACACGTGGTTATTCAGAAGACTCGTTCTACAATAAAACATGCAGTATTGTGATTAATTCTGCAATTATAAAGAAATATAAAGATAGCACAGATATATGCCTGTGAACACTAGCATGCTGCGTTTTCCTGCATTCTTAAAAACTCCTGCAGTGGGGGTAAGCATGGACCATCATCCCATTACAGACTTGCAACACGAAATTAGACTTGAAACTAGGGTACATTTGTAACATGCCGAGGTACCAAGAGATAGCCTTGTCTAAACCAGGGTACACTTCGATATTCAGTACCCCAGTCAACAAAGACCCAATTTGTAACAGTTAATATTTAAGAAATCTTAGAACAAGTTCAGTTTACAGAAATAAAAACCTTTGCATTCCCAGACATATGGCTTCTCAATCCCCGATTTACACATCTGATGTAAATAAAATGAATGTACTTTACATACTGTATCAGCAAGGTTACAGTAGCAATCCCTATTCAGAGGCACTCTATCCAACACCACTTCAAATATTCTTCTAGCTGGGTGTAACTGAAATCAATCCCAGTTTCCTGTGCGAGTCCCCTCTACCTTTAAATACCGTGGCGATCTATACAGTATCTCATTCCCAGTTAGAGACCTTTAATGCAAATCCTGGTAGAATAATCATTATTACAGCATTTGGTCATTGATCCCTGGAATGGAAGACGCTCTTTTAGCTTTTAAATGATCAATCTCCAGACATGAATAATTAAGATGAATCACACAAGGTCTGATGTATCCCCAATCCCATACTTCAGCACTTTTCTACAAGTCAAAATTAACTTTGGCTGACTTGCCTGACTTAAAGAGCAACTTGGAACGGGTATTATCTGAACTAACGAATGTGTCTTCTTGTTTAGAATAACTTTTCATATCCTTCCCTGTTTCAGTCATCACATTCTGATAGCTTTTTTAAAAACACTCCCGAGGCCTCTAAGGAAGGCTCAAAGGTGTGTTCTTTCCAAGCACAGCTGGTACACCACACTGTAACCATTCGCCACTCTGAGGACCTTCTATATCAGTTAAGTATCTATTTTACTGGCTATCCTTGAAACTAGGCAGGAAAATGAAGCAAATTTCAGGTACACAGGTTCACTCCATTTCTATGTAAATGCAGCTCTTTGCCAAAATTCTACTGAATGTCTACACATATTCAGCCTCTTCTGGAAGCATTTACTACAGTATCTATGCTGGAAAAAAACTCATTCATATTCAGTGCATTTGTGTGGGAGTTAAAGTGTAGTTTTTAGAGCAGAAATTAGCTGGCAAAGACATTAATTGAAGCTATTGGAATTTTTTTTTCTTCACAGGATTATAATTCATATATTTTAATAGTGTAAGCATCCAACTAAATATAAAATGTTATTTTCTTTTTTACATTGGAGTCAATACTACACTATGCAGAAGGGGTGCCCAAAGTTTACCGAGCAGAGGGCCGCATAGCAATGTGAAAATTGCATGGATTGCAAATTTCAAGCACCTTTTATTACCATTTATTTGCATACCTGTCAACATTGAGTTTTCAAAATAAGGGAGCTTTTGTAAACTGAAATCCTAGTGGCCTGATTTGAAGTGAATACCTACAGAAGACGAAGGAATGCAGCGATCCCACTGTATTACTTGTAGAATGATAGACTGTGATACGCTGTTCCTTCTAATTGCTTTTAAAAAGGAAACATGTCAAACAGAAACACACCCATGCCATGCTTCACAATCACATTCCCTCTTGGCCCCCGCGGTTGTGACTGTACTGTAGGTGTAGGAGGCTGATTTGGCAGCAAAGCATACTCACTTGCCGTTGTTACTTTCATCACAAGGCAAGCCTAAAGGACGAGCTTTGGCACCTACCTTATAGGGAAAAGTGTTCAAACAACGGGAGAGTCCAGCAAATAAGGGTTGACATGTCTGTATTTGTGTTGCAAGATATTTCAATATTTCAGCTTAATAAATCACAAACTGAATACATGTAAACCATTTCTTAGTATTTACTCCCTCTGTCATTAACTCGGCATTAGCATGTATTCCTGTTGCCAGTGACAATAACACTCAAGAAATGAAAAGCAAGAAATCATTTACTCTATTACTACTGTTGATCAAAGTCAATTGAATACATAGAAAAAAACTCTTGGCATTTATTAACAATGCCAATGACGGTAACAGCCAATTTAATACATTGTTATGATTTCCATTACACGAGAGTAGATGTTAAAACTTCATGCTGATTTGAACTCGGCTCTCGCCAAGATAAGCACCAACTAAGACGTAGCTTTACAGTAAACTAATGTGATCCATATGTGTCTCCCTCCATTTACGTTTCCTTCCATATGATGATGTAGATATCCTTCTGTCTGGTGTTAATGGCTGAAGTGTAATGCTGGCTCCAGGGATCAGCTTATTTTGCCTCCCTGGCGCATCAGCACACACAACGGCTGCGATGCTGGCTCCGGGGATCAACCAAAGTGCGGCCTCCCCAGCGCATCAGCATGACAACCGTCTGGATTGAGCTAAGTAGGGTACATCTCTGGGGTTTTCAAGTGGGCACCTTCCATCCTCAGTGTTTCGTCGACTAGCCCACGACACCTCAAGAGGGCTCGACGGTGATTCTGGCGTCCCAGCATCACCCCCCTCCGTCCCCCACTCAACTCAGCCCAGCTTACTTACCTGTCCCCAGCCAGAATCTTTCCGTCTCAACCACAGCCAGTTGCTGCTCCTCTCTGCTGCTTCAGATAAGTTCTTCACTGTGCGACGCAACTCTTGGCCACTGAATCCGACGTCTCTGAGAAACCGGGTTGTAGAGTGTGCCACAAATCCTCGACAACCCACTTCCACTGGGTAAACCCGAACTCTCCATCCTCGCTGTTCCGCTTCAGTGGCTAGTTGAGCATACCGCAGTTTCTTCCTCTCATACGCCTCATCTACAGCATCCTCCCATGGCACTGTTAACTCTACCAGGTGAACAAGGCGTGCTGATCCAGACCACAAGACAATATCTGGTCGAAGGTTAGTGGTGGCAATCTCAGGTGGAAAAATAAGCCGTTGACCAACATCTGCCAGCATTTTCCAGTCTCTAGCAGCTTCCAGTTGTCCTGGGCGAGGATTGGTTTTAACACCTTTTCTTGGTGGTTGCTCTCCTGGGCGGAGGAATGTTGTCTTTTGTGTGTAATGTTTTGATGGAACAGGTGGCAACTTATTGGTCATGTTACGCTTGTCTTCCAATGCTAAGGCCAAACATCGCAGCACCTGGTCATGGCGCCAAGTAAACCGTCCTTGGCTAAGAGCCACCTTACATCCTGTCAAAATGTGCCTTAATGTTGCAGGTGATGAACACAAAGGACATGAGGGATCCTCTCCTACCCAGAGGTTTAGGTTCTGTGGTGATGGGAGAACATCATATGTTGACCTGATGAGGAAACTGATCCTGCTCTGTTCCATTGACCATAGGTCTTGCCAGCCAATCTTGCGTTGTTCCACACTCTCCCATCTCATCCATTCTCCCTGTTTGGCCTGGGAAATGGCCTTTATACACCTCATCCTCTCCTCCTGCTTTTGCACCTCGTTGACTACCATCTTCCTCCTTTGAGCTGGGGCCGCCTTGTGCCATGTAGGAGGAGTTGAACTGAAACCAAGACCCCCTCTTCCATGCTGAACTTGCCCCATGATATCACCAATTCGAAGGGCAGCCTTTGCATCTTCCACAGCTTTCTTTGCCGCCCACTTTCTTCCAGTTTTCAACACAGGTGCTGCCTCCCTTACGCATTTATCGCGTGACTCTACTAATGTCATTTCCAGTCTGACCTTGGCGCACTTAAACTCCTCGGTTAGAGCAGAGACTGGTAGCTGCAGTATTCCTTTACCATAAAGTCCCACTCTGCTGAGGCAGCGTGGAACTCCCAACCATTTCCTGATGTATGAACTGATTAAAGCTTCCAGCTTCTCTACTGTTGTCAAAGAAACCTCGTACACAGTCAGTGGCCACAGCAACCTCGGCAGTAGACCAAACTGAAAGCACCAGAGTTTTAGTTTACCTGGTAGAGCGCAGCTGTCTATGCTCTTCAACCCTTCCACTGCTTGTTGTCTAACTTCTCCCACACGAACTGTGTCCTTTAGATCCCCGTCGTACCATCTCCCAAGACTCTTCACTGGCTTCTCAGACACTGTTGGTATTGCCTCACCATTAATGAAGAATGTTTTATCTACTACTTTGCCTTTAATTATAGAGATGCTCCTTGATTTAGTGGGCTTGAATTGCATTCGTGCCCATTCAATGTTATTGGTTAATTTGCCCAATAATCGATTAGTGCAGGCTACTGTTGTAGTCATGGTTGTCATGTCATCCATGTATGCTCGAATTGGTGGTAGTCGCATTCCAGAAGCCAAGCGCTCTCCTCCTACTACCCATTTTGATGCCCTAATGATTACTTCCATTGCCATGGTAAAAGCCAGTGGAGAAATGGTGCATCCTGCCATTATTCCAACCTCTAGGCATTGCCATGTAGTGCTGAATTCTGAAGTTGAAAAACTGAATTGCAAATCTCCAAAATAGGCTTTCACTAAATTTGTTATTGTCATCGGTACACTGAAAAAATCAAATGCTGCCCAAAGTAGTTCATGTGGCACTGAACCATATGCATTAGCCAAATCCAGGAATGTCACATGGAGCTCCTTCCTCTCCTTTTTAGCTGATTGAATTTGTTGCCAGATCACATTGATGTGTTCTAAGCAACCTGGGAAACCTGGAATGCCCGCTTTTTGTATTGAAGTGTCAATGAAGCAGTTCTTTAATAGGTAAGCTGACAATCTCTGAGCAATAATGCTGAAGAAAATCTTGCCTTCTACGTTTAATAGGGAAATGGGACGAAACTGACTGATGCTTGTAGAATCTTTTTCTTTAGGTATAAAGACTCCACCTGCTCGGCGCCAAGCTCTTGGTACAACCTGTTTTTCCCATGCCACTTTCATCAATTTCCACAGAATTCGTAGAACTCCTGAAGCACTCTTGTACACTCTGTACGGAACTCCATTAGGCCCTGGAGATGATGAAGCCCTTGCTTTTTTCACAGCTTGCTCTATTTCTTTCCACTTAGGTGCACAGTCCTCCATTTGGTATTCTGGTGGATTGATAGGTGGGATGTCTGACGGAACTGACATAGGCTCCTGCCTTTTTGAATCTGTATGTGTTTCCTCCAAATATCTCTCCAGCTCAACCTTAGATGCTTTTAGTGTGCCATTCTTCTCACTGGTGAATAACTTCTTTACAAATTTGAATGGGTCTTTATAAAAGTTCGCTCTCGCACGCTCCTTCTTTTTGTAGCGTTTCCGTAGGCGCTCAGCTCTGCGCAATGTTGCAAGCTTATCTTTTATGACCCTTTGTAAGAGATTGAGTCCCTCCTTCTGACTTTGTTCTGCTCTTCTCCATTGGTTCCTCAGCTGTCTCCTTTCTCTAACTAAGCGTTCAATCTCCTGCTGCCGTCTAGACTTTCCAGGAATAGTTTGTACTTTTTCCTTCCTTTTTTTAACTCCAAACCTCTCACTTCCATATGCGTAGATGATGTCCCCAAATTTATCCAGCTTCTTTTCAACTGTTCCACTTAATCTTTCCAATGCAACGCAGAGATCTGTGTTTACTGTGTCCCATGCAGTTTTCTCACAAGCTCTTGGCCATTTAACTCCAGGCTTGTGCCCGTTGAGGTTCTTTTCTCTCTTATGCTGGTTTGTCTGACCGGGTTCACAAGGATCATTAGGTTCATCACTAACTGTGTCCATGCAAGTCCTCCTCACATCTATGACAGGGGTGCTGATATCCTGCGAACTGTGGTTTGCTTCCTGTCGCTGGATTTCATTCGACTGACTTGACTGACTTCGTAAGAAGTACTGATCAATGCGAGGCCCTTGTCCCTTCTCCCTCAAGCATTTCATTCTCCCTTGATGAATCTTCAAACCCCTGACCGTTGTCACCTTGCTCCAGCCGCAGACACAAACCTGGAGTTCCATGTCTTTGTTAACTGCAGATCTTGAACTAGTCTTTTGTGAAGTACTCTCCATACTCATATCCGTTTCCGTTCCTAAGTCGTTAACCGTGTTGTCCAACGTTGAGTCATCTTCCGCCCCCGCTCTCGCAGACTCTAGGGGTATTTTTCTCTTTAATTTCTTAGAAGCCTTGGGCGGGTGTCTCCAGCATCCTGTAAACACAGAGCTGGATACTGCCGACAAGGGTAGCTAACCCTTACCAGCCCCAGTGGGGTCTCTTTCCTCCTGTCAGCTGTCTCTCCAGGCTGTCACAAGGTCTTTCCCTTGTTGCCAGCTGCACTATTCACAGCAGTCACTGGACGTATCCAGATCTTCATGATTTCCATTACACGAGAGTAGATGTTAAAACTTCATGCTGATTTGAACTCGGCTCTCGCCAAGATAAGCACCAACTAAGACGTAGCTTTACAGTAAACTAATGTGATCCATATGTGTCTCCCTCCATTTACGTTTCCTTCCATATGATGATGTAGATATCCTTCTGTCTGGTGTTAATGGCTGAAGTGTAATGCTGGCTCCAGGGATCAGCTTATTTTGCCTCCCTGGCGCATCAGCACACACAACGGCTGCGATGCTGGCTCCGGGGATCAACCAAAGTGCGGCCTCCCCAGCGCATCAGCATGACAACCGTCTGGATTGAGCTAAGTAGGGTACATCTCTGGGGTTTTCAAGTGGGCACCTTCCATCCTCAGTGTTTCGTCGACTAGCCCACGACACCTCAAGAGGGCTCGACGGTGATTCTGGCGTCCCAGCATCACCCCCCTCCGTCCCCCACTCAACTCAGCCCAGCTTACTTACCTGTCCCCAGCCAGAATCTTTCCGTCTCAACCACAGCCAGTTGCTGCTCCTCTCTGCTGCTTCAGATAAGTTCTTCACTGTGCGACGCAACTCTTGGCCACTGAATCCGACGTCTCTGAGAAACCGGGTTGTAGAGTGTGCCACAAATCCTCGACAACCCACTTCCACTGGGTAAACCCGAACTCTCCATCCTCGCTGTTCCGCTTCAGTGGCTAGTTGAGCATACCGCAGTTTCTTCCTCTCATACGCCTCATCTACAGCATCCTCCCATGGCACTGTTAACTCTACCAGGTGAACAAGGCGTGCTGATCCAGACCACAAGACAATATCTGGTCGAAGGTTAGTGGTGGCAATCTCAGGTGGAAAAATAAGCCGTTGACCAACATCTGCCAGCATTTTCCAGTCTCTAGCAGCTTCCAGTTGTCCTGGGCGAGGATTGGTTTTAACACCTTTTCTTGGTGGTTGCTCTCCTGGGCGGAGGAATGTTGTCTTTTGTGTGTAATGTTTTGATGGAACAGGTGGCAACTTATTGGTCATGTTACGCTTGTCTTCCAATGCTAAGGCCAAACATCGCAGCACCTGGTCATGGCGCCAAGTAAACCGTCCTTGGCTAAGAGCCACCTTACATCCTGTCAAAATGTGCCTTAATGTTGCAGGTGATGAACACAAAGGACATGAGGGATCCTCTCCTACCCAGAGGTTTAGGTTCTGTGGTGATGGGAGAACATCATATGTTGACCTGATGAGGAAACTGATCCTGCTCTGTTCCATTGACCATAGGTCTTGCCAGCCAATCTTGCGTTGTTCCACACTCTCCCATCTCATCCATTCTCCCTGTTTGGCCTGGGAAATGGCCTTTATACACCTCATCCTCTCCTCCTGCTTTTGCACCTAAATATAATCATTTGCATTTATTCATGTTGTCAGTGACTATAACAATCTATTCAATATCTAGTGAAGAATGTCATTACCATCTGCCCTCTGTCTTAATAACAAAATATGTTTCTGTCCCTGGTCTTGAAATGTTCGAAACTCTTCTTGCACTTTTCGGTTTTGTCCCACTGCTGCCATTGCTTGTGTAGCAGAGTTCACTATCTCAGAAACTGGCATGCACGCTGAAGCCGGTGTGTCAGTCTCACTTTATAACCATGGGTTCCATTCCATTACTATAACCATGCAGGTTGTACTCATGATTTCAATAATGGGAATGCACCTTTACCTGGATCACTCTTTTTTTGCTTGTGGGGTTTTCTGAGAATATACAACTATACAACACAACACAATACAACACAATACAATACAATACAATACAATGTGCTTTAATATAGTGCTCTTCATGCAGAGCATCACAGGGTGCTTTACAATAACTAAAAAGTCATTGGCCAATCCATCCAGCTCAAGAATAAGCCAACGCAAACAAACCTGTTTTAAAAGACTTGACTGAGCCAGCATTCCTGATATGACTCGGCATGCAGTTCCAAAGGCAGGGAGCAGAGCAACTGAAGAACCCCTATCCCCTGCTGATTTTACACTACTTCTAGGAGCTACCAAAGTGCAGCGTTCGCTGATCTCAAGGTGTGACTAGGAGCATCAGGTACCAGCTTCAGCATTCGCTGATCTCAAGGTGTGATTTGGAGCATCAGGTACCAGCATCAGCATTTGCTGATCTCAAGGTGTGACTCTGAGCATCAGGTACCAGCATCAGCATTCGCTGATCTCAAAGTGTGACGAGGAGCATCAGGTACCAGCATCAGCATTCGCTGATCTCAAAGTGTGACTCTGAGCATCAGGTACCAGCATCAGCATTCGCTGATCTCAAAGTGTGACGAGGAGCATCAGGTACCAGCATCAGCATTCGCTGATCTCAAAGTGTGACTCTGAGCATCAGGTACCAGCATCAGCATTCGCTGATCTCAAAGTGTGACTCTGAGCATCAGGTACCAGCATCAGCATTCGCTGATCTCAAAGTGTGACGAGGAGCATCAGGTACCAGCATCAGCATTCGCTGATCTCAAGGTGTGACTCGGAGCATCAGGTACCAGCTTCAGCATTCGCTGATCTCAAGGTGTGACTCGGAGCATCAGGTACCAGCTTCAGCATTCGCTGATCTCAAGGTGTGACGAGGAGCATCAGGTACCAGCATCAGCATTCGCTGATCTCAAGGTGTGACTCGGAGCATCAGGTACCAGCTTCAGCATTCGCTGATCTCAAGGTGTGACTCTGAGCATCAGGTACCAGGATCAGCATTCACTGATCTCAAGGTGTGACTCTGAGCATCAGGTACCAGCATCAGCATTCGCTGATCTCAAAGTGTGACTCTGAGCATCAGGTACCAGGATCAGCATTCACTGATCTCAAGGTGTGACTCTGAGCATCAGGTACCAGCATCAAGGCATTCGCTGATCTCAAAGTGCAACCAGGATAAGTTGCAACTACTGCAGCTATTTCTATTAAAATGGCTCACACTTGACCTTCCTAGCCATGAATAACATCTAGCCGGTTACATACTTCTTATTGCCATGAGACATGCCCTTATAGAAAAGTTTTTTTTTAAATCCTATTACCTTTATGATATTACCCTGAGGAAACCTTTAGTAGAACCATTAACAGACAACAACATGAGCAGCAACTAAACCGAACACCTTTTAAAATGAATGCACTGGTGTTTGTTGTGTTCTTTTGAACAAGTCAGTGCTTTTCAGAAGTCAAGAGCTCTGACTGGATAGTTTATCACAGTGGTTAAAGTGGAAATCTGAAGCTAGGGGGCCCAGAACCTAACCCACTATGTCCTTCACTCTCACAGTTACTGGCTGGCTGCAGCTCTTCAGTGGCTCGTCTGCATTTGTAGATTTAGAGCTTTTAACCTCATCTCTTTACCCTGACAGGGGACAGAATCTGTAACAGCAGTGTATCACACAACACTGCCCGTTACACCTCTATCAAACAGAATCCACAATGACAGTGTATCACACAGCACTGCCCGCTACACCTCTATCAAACAGAATCCACAATGACAGTGTATCACACAGCACTGCCCGCTGCACCTCTATCAAACAGAATCCACAATGACAGTGTATCACACAGCACTGCCTGTTACACCTCTATCAAACAGAATCCACAATGACAGTGTATCACACAGCACTGCCCGCTACACCTCTATCAAACAGAATCCACAATGACAGTGTATCACACAGCACTGCCCGCTACACCTCTATCAAACAGAATCCACAATGACAGTGTATCACACAGCACTGCCCGCTACACCTCTATCAAACAGAATCCACAATGACAGTGTATCACACAGCACTGCCCGCTACACCTCTATCAAACAGAATCCACAATGACAGTGTATCACACAGCACTGCCCGCTACACCTCTATCAAACAGAATCCACAATGACAGTGTATCACATAACACTGCCCGCTACACCTCTATCAAACAGAATCCACAATGACAGTGTATCACACAGCACTGCCCGCTACACCTCTATCAAACAGAATCCACAATGACAGTGTATCACACAGCACTGCCTGCTGCACCTCTATCAAACAGAATCCACAATGACAGTGTATCACACAGCACTGCCCGCTGCACCTCTATCAAACAGAATCCACAATGACAGTGTATCACATAACACTGCCCGCTACACCGCTATCAAACAGAATCCACAATGACAGTGTATCACATAACACTGCCCGCTACACCTCTATCAAACAGAATCCACAATGACAGTGTATCACACAGCACTGCCCGCTACACCTCTATCAAACAGAATCCACAATGACAGTGTATCACACAGCACTGCCCGCTACACCTCTATCAAACAGAATCCACAATGACAGTGTATCACACAGCACTGCCCGCTACACCTCTATCAAACAGAATCCACAATGACAGTGTATCACACAGTACTGCCTGTTACACCTCTATCAAACAGAATCCACAATGACAGTGTATCACACAGCATTGCCCGCTACACCTCTATCAAACAGAATCCACAATGACAGTGTATCACACAGCACTGCCCGCTACACCTCTATCAAACAGAATCCACAATGACAGTGTATCACACAGCACTGTCCACTACACCTCTATCAAACAGAATCCACAATGACAGTGTATCACACAGCACTGCCTGCTACACCTCTATCAAACAGAATCCACAATGACAGTGTATCCACTGGAAACGCTACAGCCCACACAACTGAACTGTCTGCACTGACACTGATATACTCTGTAGCCACTGGAAACACAACAGCCCACACAATTAAACTGTCTGAACTGACACTGATATACTCTGTAGCCACTGGAAACACAACAGCCCACACAATTAAACTGTCTGAACTGACACTGATATACTCTGTAGCCACTGGAAACGCTACAGCCCACACAACTGAACTGTCTGCACTGACACTGATATACTCTGTAGCCACTGGAAACGCTACAGCCCACACAATTAAACTGTCTGAACTGTAACTGCAGTTACTGTGACTGTCCGACGCCTTTATCTCTGCTGTCCCCAAAAGCGTCTCTATACCAGGAAGGCACTGCACGCGCCACGGCTTTCTTTTTCAGACACACTCACAATATACGTGTAACCCTGGAAAGATCTGCAGTGCTGGCTAGTGCAGTGGTTCTCAATCCTGGTCCTGGGGGACCCCTGTCCTGCTGGTTTTTGTTCCAACCAAGCGCTCAATTACATAATTGAACCCTTAATTGAACTAATAAATTTGCCTGATCTGAACTTTTTAATTATTTTAAATAGATGGAGATTTTAATTTAGGTATACAATTGTATAAGGAATTTAAATTATCCAACTTTTTATAAGCTACACTATTTAAAAAGTCAAATGACGATAATTATTAGTTCAATTAAGGGTTCAACTAAGTAATTGAGAGCTTGGTTGGAACAAAAACCAGCAGGACAGTGGGTCCCCAGGACCAGGGTTGAGAACCACTGGGCAAGTGCAATGAGGTTTGCTGTCAGAGTACAGCGCAGCACAAGATAACCAATAAATACACGGTAAAGTGCAGAGACCCGAGCATTCAGCGTGGGGTGTAATATTATTATTACTGTAGCAGTAGTGGTGGTAGTAGTACAGTACAAGTATATATGTATTTATTTCACCAGCAGTAGTAAAGGTAGCATGTATAACGTTATTTTTACTATGCACTGTATGCAGGTATTTGTCAGCTTAGGTCGAGAAAAGTAATACATTTCAGTGGCTTTTAACAATTAGCATATATTATGCTCTTACGCTAACATTGCATGTACTGGAAAAAGAATTTCACGTCCAATCTCTAATGTAACCGTACAGTACAGCTGTATTTTGTATACATTTTTCAAAAAGCTTCACGCTGAACCCCGCCCCAACCATACACTGTAAATCCACAGTCAGCAGCGCGTTTTCCTTGCAGATCTTGAGTTAAGCGTCTGTCTTCAGTGCATACTCCTCACATTCACTGTATACACACAGTGTATATAGCAGCTCGCTTCACATTCTCACAATGAAATGCAGCATCACTCGTCGTTTCGAAACGCAACCTCTTTCGTGTGTGTTCTGAATGTACAGTATTACTACCAGCAATA